>NC_056726.1:260568334-260678334 GCF_019279795.1 Protopterus annectens | reverse complement strand
AAGCACTACAACTGGAAGGGTAGCACTTGGGTTAGAATTGGAGATGGGGGGTCTTATTATTTTTACTACTTCTGTGAAAAGTTTTCTTTAGCTGTATGTTTTTTTCATGCTTGGCCATTTAATATATATTTCTCTCTTTCTGTCTACTCTCCACCCCTTTCTCTTAGAGTTAAAGGCACTATGGAATATGGAGGGAGAGGAGAAAAAAATGTTTTTGCCACAGACTTTTGTTGTTTGGGCTATTTTTTTAGTTTTGCAGTCTGGCGTTCGCTGAGAATGTTCTAATGTAGTTTCTTATCAAAAGTGTGTTGACACTATCTTTTGTGTGTGTGTGTGTGTGTGTGTGTGTGTGTGTGTGTGTGTGTGTGTGTGTGTGTGTGTGTGTGTGTGTATGCTCCTGTCTAAACCTGTGAAAAATACAGCTGCAGGATCTTTTGTGAACTTGTACCACAGATGCAAGCACACGCGCAAACCTGAATGATGCAATAACAATGCAATTGTCATTGAAACTCCTAAGATGTAATTAAGCTGTATATAGTTTACAGACAGAGATGCATATGTACAGGTTCTTGTGTTGCTTGGCAGATTGTTAAACAGACATGTAGATATTTTTCTTTTATTTAACTAAGAACAACTATCTTTTCTTTCCAGGGGTAAACAAGGAACACTGTCTGGTTAAGTGACTCTCAGAGTCACACAAAGTGCAAATGATGAGGGAATCAAACCCAGGACTACAGACAATGCTACAGACAGTATGATTAACTGCTAAACAAATAGACTGATAAGCTAATACATACACTGTGATATATACCTTAAGAGATGGAGTTGTGTTGCTGGACACATTTGCATACAGGCGTCCTTAGCCATACTTTCTTACATTGCCTGCCCAATAAAGCTACTTTTTATTTATTTATTTATTTCAGTTTTTTAACTGGGTAGATAGACCAGCCAAACTAATTTGAACATAAAATTGACAAAGTGGAAGAACAGCAGAAATAAATATAAGCATATAAGGGTATTGCAAACTGTAAAGTGATAAGATATTGGTATGAAAGAGATAAAATTGTATAGCTAATAATAAAAATAAATATGCACAATGAATGGGTCTATGTCAGATGATCAACTCTGGAAACTTGAAAAAATACTGAAGAGACCATACGACTGAGTTTCCAAAAACATGAACATTAAAAAAAACCCCACAAAAATCTAACTTTTTACGATTTTGATTACAGGGGAGGCAAGCCTCCCTGCAACCCCCACACCCCCTGCAAATTATATATAACAAATCCAAGATCACACTACTGTGAGGAAACGGGTAAATATTCTTTTCCTGACTGTACCGTGATCTCCATTCAAAAGCTTCTAGTTTTCAAAAACTCGATTATACGGTCTTGACCATATGGAGTTCAAGTTTCTGAAAACTGATAGGAACCCCAGTGAATATATATGTGTACAGCTTTGGGGTGATACCTTAAGATTTTAAGTTGCATATATACAGTTTGTACTCTTAAACGGACGCTTAGGCTGCTTCTCCAATGTCTTTGAAGCAAGGACAACAGTGAGAATTCAGTCAATGTTGTTTAAGTTTGTTTTTGAAACTCCTTAGTGTGTTTTTTTTTTAATGTCTGTAGGTAGGTGATTCCTTATGGTTGTGGATAATTTATTAAATGTGTTTTCACAATTGCTTTTCTGAATGAAGGTCCTATTAAACAAATAGTACTTGTCTGTGATCTCCTTATTGCACATGAATGTTCCTTAACAGCTAAGAGATTTGAGCGACATCAGTATTATTGATGATCAGACTGGAATAGAAGTGCGCTAAACAATATATTTACTCTGTTTTTGCTCTGAACAAAGCTTTACCTTATGGAAAGAACATGTGATATATGTACTTTGGTAGTTTGGAGAGGTAGGTTTTAGCCATTTAGGAATGATTAGTTTTGTGTTGGCTGCTTTAGTGTTGATTCTACCCAGTGGAACTGTGTGTGTGTGAGTGTCTGTGTGTGTGTCTGTGTGTGTGTGTCTGTGTGTGTGTGTCTGTGTGTGTGTCTGTGTGTGTGTGTCTGTGTGTGTGTGTCTGTGTGTGTGTGTCTGTGTTTGTGTGTCTGTGTGTGTGTGTCTGTGTGTTTATTTCCACATACATGTACAAGCACATGCATGTGCATATGTGTGCATGCACATGTGTATGTAAGTGTGTGTAGGGAAATTTCTATTCTAAAATGACTTTGTGAGCACATATTTGCAAAGTGAGAATGGCTGGAATGTGTCTCCTCTCCAAAGTACTTGTAAAACTGCAAAATTTGTGTTGTTACATTTGCATGTGTAGGTGTAGCCTAATATACATTTTGTGTTACAGGGACTGGTATGTGCATGTTCATTCAGGTAAACTAATTAGCGGTACTGAGTAATTTATTGTGCAGTGCATGAAGTAAGGTACAGGGCTCTGTACTGATTTAAATAACTGTATTATAATTGTAATGCAGTCAGTATAAATTAGCACTGCTTCAATTTTTTTTCACTCCATAGAACGGTCAGGCAGAGCTAAGGTACTAAGAATCATGTGGCTTTCATTGTTCAGGAATGGGGCACAGCACATGTTATAACAGGTGCAACCAGGTTACAACTGCAATCTCAGTCCCTTTCCTGGACCTGGTCTTATCGGGAGTAGTTGTTCAGGAAATAAAATAATTGTGCTCTGCATTGCATGCTCACTTTTTTAATCTTTTTGTACATGAAGTGATTAAAGACGTAGGAAAAAAATGATCTTCTTATTCAATTGGTCCCTCTAACCCCAGCTTTTAAGTCTCGGTGAGAACAAAGCATACATGAATTATGAATGGGCACAAATGACTGGTGTCTGTCTTTCAATAATACTGTTGTAAATATTTGACTGCTGTTCTTGCTACAGTATTCAGTCAGAATGCTGGATATTCTTAGAGTTTTAATCTTACAAAATACATCTTAAGTAGAATTTGGAAGATTGTTGTTGTGACGCCCCTGCACTGGGCCAGTAATAAAGGAGCTTCAATCCCCACCACTGGCAACAGTGAGGGATGTACACAATGGGAGGATGACAAGTACACACACAGTAAAGTACAATTTCCCTTAAGAGCACTCAGAGATTACAGTCAGTCTGGGGCTGGTTTCTCCCTCTTTCTCCAGATCCCCAATAAGACTCCTCACTGGCATAGCTATAGGGTTAAGATCTCAGCTGAGGGGTCAAGCCAAGACCTCCAGCACCCTGACTGTCCAACCAATGCTTCATGCCCCTGCCCAAGTAGCTGACAACCCCCCCTCCCACCCCCCCCCCACACACACACATGCACTTTGAGATTTGATTTATATACAAATACACACACACCGGGGAAGGCTTGCACAGGTTTACTAGCTATGCCCCCTTTTGCCCAGCTTGTAAGGTAGTTATCACTGTCACCAACCCATCCTTATTAATTACTAGAAGGCCCTTACAAAGGGTGACCAATCCTACTGTGTAATGTAACAATTATCCAAATGGTAAGTGTCACTAAGACTTGCAAGGCTATTTATGAGGGGTCTGTACAGTGTTTCCAAATACATATGCAAGTACTCTAAGAGGTTAAATATGTCTCACAAATATCAGCCACAAAGATAGGTTTAAATAAATTTAATAATAAAAGAACAAGACAATACTCAGAAAACAAATACAATTACTTCAGAGTTCAGAATCACAGGAAATATTTTAAAACATTCTAGGACAGTCTCAAATACAGAAAACATCTAAACTAATTTTTACTATATTCCTATCTATATCTAAGAGATACTATGGCCTAAATAACTTACTTACAGAGCAACACACAGCCAGAAGTTCTGAATGGATGTTTGTAGGTCCAAGACAAGATACAACATGCCCAGTCTTCCTCTAAGAGAGTTCTTAAATTACTATCAAACATTACTGCTGGGTCAGCTTGGATGACATCACTCTTTGTTACCTGACTTCAGTTCACAGGCTAAACAGAAACTTAACATCTCTGTGTTAGAAATACATATCTCTCTGATGCACAGCTGCTAGGAAGCAATAAAACACTTTACATTTTACATTTTAAACCTAGTGATTACTTTTCTTTCAGGACAATAGAAAGAAACTTCTAGCTCTAGACATCCTGTTTCCTTGCTGCATTAACTAACTTTTATAGCATGTCGTAAAGCACTTAATTTCAACTTATTTTCTTGAAGTTTTGTAAGTAAATCTTCTATGTTCCAGCAGGGTACGCTGTGGTTACATTCTTGAAGCTCAGTACATAAAATATAGTTCTGTATAAATCATATCAATATTCATGAACAACATAGAATTATTTATAAAATCCCAGATTTCTCCACTCCCCAAAAACAAAGGCTAGTTTTTCAATTGACCCTTGAGAAACGTTGCTTGAGAGGTAGAGCCTATCTGGGAATACCTTACCCCATTCCCTGTCTTGAGAGCCTATCTATGTTGGCATTGCTAGCCCCACTGCGGTGTCGCACTGTCATATCATACGCTTGCAACCTTAGGCTTCACCTTAGTAACTTGGCATTTTGCTGGCTCAATGTAGTCATGTTAAGGGATTGTGGTCTGTAACTACAGTGAATTTCCTTCCATACAGATAAGGCTGAAGTTTCTGCAATGCCCACACTATGGCTAGACATTCCTTTTCTACAGCTGCAAAACATTCCTGCCTCAGTTGGGGTCTATGACTGAGCTATAACACTGGGTGCTCTTCCCCTCTGGGGAACCTGGCTAAGTACAGCCCCCACCCCAATGGTTTGAAGCATCCATCTGCACAACAAATTATTTGCTGTAATCTGGACTGGCTAACACAAGTGGTCCTCCCAAAGTTCCTTTAAGCTTGTGGAATGCCTGCTCACATGCTAGAGCCCACACTACCTTATCTGGCCTGTTTTTCCTTGTCAGGTCTGTGAGGGGAGCAGCTATGGTGCTATAACTGAGGACGAACTTTCTGTACCCTGCTGTCCCTAAGAATGTCCTCACCTGCTTTTTGGTAACAGGGACAGGGCATGCCTGAATGGCTTCCACTTTGGCAGGTTCTGGTCTGATCTTACAACTCCCCACTCTATGTCCCAGGTAGGAGACCTCTGCCATACCCACCTGACATTTGCTAGGCTTAATGGTCAACCTTGCCCTCTGTAGTCTGCCCAGCACCTCCGTAACATACTGAGAGTGCTCTTGCAAGGAATGGCTGTAGATGGCAATATCATCTAGGTAAGCAAGGGCAAAATCTCCTGCTCCAGCTAGGATATGCTCTACCAGCCTCTGGAAAGTTGCTGGGGCATTTTTCATCCCAAATGGCATCTTCGTGAGCTCATACAAGCCAAAAGGATTCACAAATCCTGACCTCTCTCTAGCACTGGGAGTCAAGGGCACCTGCCAGTAACCCTTGGTAAGATCAATAGTGGTAAAAGACTTAGCCCCACCCTACTGCTCTAGGGCTTGATCTGCCCAAGGTGTGGGGTCAGCATCTGACTCTGTGTGACTATTTAATTTCCTGTAGTCCACACAGAACCTGGTGCTGCCATCCTTCTTTGGTACCAGCACAGTAACAAAGCATTTGTCACCTTTTCTGCCTCAATGGAGGATAGTGCCACTGCCTTAGGGTATATGGTAGCATAATCTATCACTCGGATATACTTTTTACTGTGGAACTTGGGGTACTCAGAGGTCCCACAATATCCATAGCTACCCTCTGAAATGGCTCCTCAATCACAGGCAAAGGCATCAAAGGAGCTTTCACTTTGTCTCCTGCCTTGCATACTCTTTGGCACTGCTCACAGTTCCTGTAATACCCTATTACATCTCTGGAAATACCAGGCCAATAGAAGCTCTGCATAGCATGTCTCTTCATATGTTTTATGCCCATATGACCTGCAAATGGAATGTCATGGGATATGGCCAGAAGTGCCAGATGGTTGGCTCTGGGCACTCCAACTGCTGTATTCTCTCACCCTCTAGCCCTCCCTCTGGGTTCCACTCTCTATACATTAACGCTTTGTACCAGTATACAGACTCCCCCTTCCCTTGAGAATCAGGTACCTCAATAACTACCTCCCTCAGGTTTTGTAATGTAGGTCTGGGAGCTGAGTCTCTCTTAACTCTCTCTTTGCAACCCTTCCCAGCTCCCCCTCCACAGGAAGTCTGGTATCCTCTGACAGGGGTACCTCACTGTCAGCCTGGGTACTACTACTACTCACCGCTGCCCTTGCTGTCACTCTGTCCAAGGAAACATCAGTACCCACAAGCAGCTATGGCTCACCTTCAGTCCCAATGCTGCAGGGGAACTACCTCACTGAAGTGACCACCTCACCAGTCCTGGCTGCAATTATGTGGTCTGTCTGGGTCTCCCCCAGGCTACCAGACCCATATGCTTGTCTCCAAGTCTGATTGCATGTAACTGCATGCATACAGGGTACTGCATTATAAAAATCATTCCCTATCAGGACATTGGCAGGGATATTCTCAAACACTCCTACTTCACTCCTACTTGCTTGCTTCTTTTTCCACCCTCCCAGTCAAGGTGAACCCTAGCCAAAGGTACTTGGAAAGGGGTCCCTGCTAAAGTTCTAACTGGGGTAGACTGCCCAAGCAAGTAGTGCTCCTCTGTAACCATTGCAGGCTTTACAATGGTTAGGTCAGAGGCTGTCTCTCTTAGCCATGGCCTCTTTCACATTCACTAAGATAGGAAATAACCTCTTGTGGTAGTTGGTACGCTTGTTGTCTCAAGACAACTTACTGCTGGCATTTTGTCATTCTCATTCCCACTTACTGGCTCTCCCACCTTTTGTTCCCCACCTTGCCTGCATGGACATCTATATGCTACATGGCCCCACTGGTTGCATTTAAAACATTTAACCCTTGGTCCTGGATGTGTACCTGAACTAGTGGCTTCTCCTGCTACTGGCAGACTCTGTTGGGGCAGTCTGGGCTGCCCACCATGGGTTCCCTTAGACCCATGAGCAGTACTGGGTGTCCCTTTCCTGTGCAATGATGCCCTGCTTGCTAAGTATAGGTTTCCCTTCTTCCCCAACTCATCTGCAGTAGTACATTGTCTATCAGCTAACCAGATTCTCATGTGCTCAGGCAAAGTGCTAAGGGCTTATTCCTTTGCCAAAAGGTCTGCCAGCCCTGCAAAAGTAGTGACCTGACATCCACTCACCCACCTATGAAAATAAGTGCTTAGTTCAGTAACATATTCACACACACTTTCATCTGCCTTGTGTCTATGCTCACAAAACCTTCTTCTATAAGCTTCAGGTTTAACTTAAAACATTCTAAAAGACAGTTCTTTACTACATTATAATTTAAACAATCAGTGTCAGCCAGTTTAGAAATGGCAGTTACAGCTTTACCATGGAGTAAAGGGATCAGGAACTGTACCCAGAGCCCTTGGTCAACATTATACTGTTTACATACCCTCTCAAACATATGAATGAAACTATTAAAAATTTCCCCCTCTGTAAATTGTGGAAGAAATGTACTGACCTTTGTTGCTTCTGGAGTTCAGTTACTCCCTTCTTCATTGCCTCCATGACTCTGGTGAAGAGTCAGCATCCCCTTTTCATGTTGCCTCTGCCTCTCCTTCTCCTCAGCTTCAAGACATCACAGTTTCTCATTTTCCTCAGCCTTCAGATGTTGCAGTTTCTCATTTTCCTCAGTCTCTAGACGTCTCAGTCTCTCTGCTACCTATATTTCCAAACACTTGGCCTTCAGCTCAAGTCTCTTTGACTCTAGATGGATTTTTAAGTCCTCTGTGGAAAGGTTGAGCTGTCCATTTTCTGAGAGTTGTACATTTCCCACAGCCAGTCTGATTGTCCTCCTGGTTACTATCCTGCAATGCAGCGATGACTAAAGCTGCAATCATGTCTGCTTTAGTCAGGTTGGCATGCACCAGTCCTTTAGCCTGGCACATCTCAGCCAACTGGTTCCTTGTCAGCTTGCCATACTCCTCTGCTGACATGCTTGCCGCCTCTCCCTGGCTAACTAAGCTAACAAAAAATAAATAAAACTATTGCGATATGAACTCTGAATGTTCACTGCATGGTTGATTGAGAGTACAAACACCTTCAGTGACCACTGTACACAGGCTACAGGAATTCAATAGCCACACCACTACAAACCAATTAATATATGATGTGGCTAACTCACCACTGTCAACCAATTAATATGTGATGTGGCTATCCCACTGCTGTCCACCAATTAATATGTGATGCCCCTGCACTGGCCGAGTAATCAAGGCACCTCTATCCTCCCATTGTGTACACCCCTCACTGTTGTCAGTGGTGAGGATTGAGGCTCTTTGATTACTGGCCCAGTTGGGGCATCACAGTTGTCACAGATCTTTTATCAGACAGACAGACAGAGAAATATAAATAATTCATAAAAATGTGTTGAAGTACTGCTATAAAATGTGATTCCCTTCCTCAATGTAATATTTCATTGAAGAGGCTTGTGAAAGACATGTCAGTTCACATTACATCACACAAAGAAGATGCAGCATCACATGACACTGATATCTTTTAAATGTCTTTATTGAATTCTTACATTTTAAACAATGACATAGGTACTCATACATTAAAAGAAAACTAACCCAAGTAACATTTTCATTTTTATGCATTATACATATATGCTTCCTTTTTCAGTTATCATTCATTCCAACATTACATAAACAGCTCATTTCCTGCCAGCCCTTAAATTTTACTCCTCCTCTTCCTGAATATTATTATGGATGTATCGCTCCCACAAATTGTCTTTATTTCTACGTAATTTCTCCTTCCGTTATCTAAAGATCCCACCTCTAGTTCTTTTATTTCCCTTACAATATACAATACTTCTGCTACAACTGGTTTAGATTTTGATTTTTTTTAAGGTCTTACTATGTCTGAAATATTCAGATCATATATCCCATCTCAAAAGAATAATTTCCTTAGTTGCAACCATTTGCTACCCATCATAGTGATTATAGGAATCATAGGAAGTTTTAGGTTTCCGAGTCTTGTGACCATTATGCCTCGCTATTCTCCACTGAGACTGTACCTCCTCTCTCATGAAGGGCTAGGCAGGTCAAGCCTGGAGTGAATTTATGAACACCCGTTCAATTATCCAGATCCCGTCTGAAGTAAGATAATGTATCACACTCCTTTATCTGCAGGGGGAGTGTCTATTCCAGTGATGAGGATGACACTGTCTAATGAATCTGTCTCTCCATCTTGTTTTATTGATCAGCCAAAGCAGGCTTAGATCCTTTTTTTGGTACTTTGGAACTGTTTGATTTGTGAATGTACAAGGGTTCCTGGATTATTAGGTCCCTGCTTGCTTAGAATTCAAGGTATACGTCACCTCTGAGAAGCCTATTAGACAAAGAAAAGAGAGACAATGCTTCTAGTCTTTTTTGGTAGCTTAGTGATTTTAAGCCTGTAATCCTTCTTGTCAGGAAGCCCTGGGGTCTTTCTAACTGTTTGATTTGTCTGGTGAAGTATATCCCAAAGGGGGTATTTTACTCTGTAACTGGTCTGATCATTGTTGAATACAAAGGGACAATAAACTCTTTTGATCTGGATGATACTCCCTTGTGGATCTGCTGCCCCAAGTAGAAGGATTTCCTGACAACCATTGATGACTTGATGATCAAACAAGATGGAATTATCAACCCAGTTTTCCAGGTCTCTATCTACTTTTCCATTTTGAAGTGGGTTACTGTCAATGCTATACACTGGGGGTTAGTTTGTCTACCCAGTGCAACACTGTTGTACTTTCTGATGTTTAATGTAAGTCCACTTTCAATATATAGCACCAAAAGACAGAAAGAAACTACTGACCTAACTGCAGAAGTGTGCGAACCAAATACTCCACAATAAAACCACTGGTATAGTGATGCTGTAGAAAATGCTGGTAGTCCACAAAGTAAAGCAAAAAAGTTTATTGTAAGACAATAGAAAGCTGGTAAGTGCTTTCATCCTCAACAAAAGAAAAGATGAAGTTTTGGTCACCACTTTCAATATATGCCAAACATTTATAAGTATATAAGTTCCTGCCGGAGGGATTCTGTCTCAGAAAGAGATTTAATGGGTCTATATTATAAACCCGAACACTTACCTTATCGAATCCCTAAATGTTGACCCATCCTTATCGAAATGTGAAAACATCGAACATCCAGAAAAGCGAAACCAGAAATGTCGAATCGCCATGGATGGCCTTCTGCGGTATAGCTCCATAAGGTAAGCGTGCGATAGTTACGGACCTAAGGGTTAGGGTGTGGGTTAAGGTAAGTGCATAGATGGTAATGTTAGATTTAGTGTAGGGTTTTGTTAAGTGTATGTGTGTGGATTATTTGGTTTGTTTGGGTTTAGCTTTTTAAGGTAAGTGTGCGATAGTTAAGGACCTTAGGGTTAGGGTGCAGGTTAAGTTAAGTGCATACATGGTGGTATATATAAGATTTAGTGTAGGGTTAGAAGTAGGGTTTAGTTTAGGGTTAGAAGTAGGGTTTTGGTTAGTGTATGTTTGTGGTTTATTTAGTTTGTTTGTGTAGGTAGTATGTATCAGGTGGTCGGGTGGGACAAGTATGATAGTTCGATGTTTTGAATTTCACGGTTTAGGGCGTTCGGTGTTTATGCGGTTCAATGAGGATGGGTCGACGTTTAGGGATTCGATAAGGTAAGCGTTCAAGTCTATAATATAGACCGGATTTAACTATGACTCCCAGTTTGCAGTCATCTGTAAACTTGGTTAACCGTAGGTCTTGATATTTTTTAAGATGTTTTGTTAGCATTTGGTCAATAATCTCTTTCTAAACCTACTTGATATTTTTGTATATCTTTAGCATTAACATTAATTACAATGAAATACAACGATTTGGGCATGCTTCAGAAATTAACAAATAGTAAGGATTCTTTATGTGTGAGTCTAAACTTTGCCATTGCTTGACCATACTTAAGAAGCTAAGTAGTAACTTGCCAGCCTTTGCCAGACAAAGACCCAGAAAGGTAGATATTCACTACTGTTAGACAGCCTATAGCTGTTTAGATCAAGCTGAGGAAAACTGACCTAAATAGCTCAAATTTCAGAATGCGAGCAAAAGTAAATCCTCTCAGCTCCAACACACATTTGCCTCTACACCCCGACTTAATGCTCCAGGATAAGCAATATTCAGCCATAGGAAGAATGCATTATCCTCTTAAATGTCATATTTACCTAGACACAGCTTTGTGAAATCAAATTAAGCTCTTTTTTTAGTCTACATGGTCTTGATTTCACTGATGAATGCCTGCGTTTGTATTGCATTAGGCTGTACTTCCTAGCTTCACTGTTAAAGCATCTGCATGAACTATCACATTTCAGCTGTAGGTATGCAGCACTATCTGGTTTTGTTGCTTACCTTTTTTATAAAAAAGAAAAACTAGTTATTATTAATGCAAAAATGAATGCTTAGAGGCAGTCCTTTTCAGAGCAATGTTTCTGTACGAGGCTTTCAAAATGTTTTTACTCAAACACCTTGAGAGACTAACAGCACTTCACTGTTATAGGTGCATTACCTGTATATATTTTGGCACTATTTGCTGCTCTCAAGCCTTCTTTTATTTGATAAGTGGGAGCCGACGTAATGTTCTGTACTGTATAAGCATAGTACAATGTGTGCATGTCCCGATTCAATTAATTCAAGAACTCAAAGTGATACGTATCTCTCAGTTTTAGCAAAAAAAAGTAGTTGGTTTATAATAATATTAGTGTAGTTTTATACAAGATGTTTCATAGCCCCAACAAAAACAGTAGCATTAGGATCCACTATATATACTTGTTTCACAGAACCACACATGACACTGGACTGGATCACAAGAGCTTGTGATTGCACACATTCTCATAATAGAAGTACTGGAGGCACACAGTTCTTCATAACTGTGACAAAAAAAACAAAACAAAATATCATATCCCATTAGTTTATTATTCCCTGCCCAGCATCATTGCATCTTATAATTATTATGAGATCAGGTTTTTCTTCCTTTTCTGTTTAACAGTTTGATTTGATCTGTGTTGTATACTTTGCTAAGTTCCTTGTGAATTTTTCTCTTTGCCCAGCACAGGGCTACATAGATGTCAGCTAGGTACTGGAATAGCAAAAGGTTTTGGGTGTGAACTAAATCAGTGGCTTTCTGCAAGTGGTTCCATGCTGGTTTCAGTGCACCAAGCAAGTAGCAGCCCAAACAAGAAGATATGACAAAGGTCAGGGATTCTGTATTATATTATCTATAGCAGATGTCAGTAAGAGCTGAGAGCACCACAGAAAGAAAGTATGTTAGAATCTTTGTTAGAAGTGTGTGTGTGTGTGTGTGTGTGTGTGTGTGTGTGTGTGTGTGTGTGTGAGCGTGTGTGCTCCTGGTTTTCAGTTTGGTTCTTGTGCATTCTGTAGTTCTGTACGACTGGAGCCTGCACCACATCTTATCTGTACCAACAACAACTAAGAAAACAGTTTGCACAGAAGCCTTGAGTATGCTGAATGAAACAGAATTTCAGACAGGTTGTGCATATCATAGTACATAGTAATTTAACAATAAGATACTATAATAAAAAAGCAAAGCTTAGCTGTGTCCTTCTTGCCTTTGTAACTCTGAATAGTTTTCCATCAATATGCATAATCATTTATGCTAATTAGATGTCCCTGATTTTAGCTAGATCTCCCTAATTTTCAAGGCTCTGTTTCTGATTCTCTCCTCAGGAAGCTGAGATGTATGCTCAGATCCCCTCTGAAAGACACCAGTAGCTTAGTGGGACAACCCAGTTAAAATATTTAAATGAATGAATGAATTAATCAGTTAATTAATTCCCTCATTTAAGCATGACACAGTTTAAGAATCCGTGTCTCTTTCAGCAAATTGGTACACAGTAGTTCAAAAAGATTATGCTATTCAGACTCAATTTTCTGAGGAGCGATTTTACTCTTAAAGAGACTAACCACCCAGCAAGGGACATGTTTTGGCATCTGTGGTAGGTGTGAGTAGAAAGGAAACTTACGATGGCAGGAGGATCAGTGGTCAGCAGTGGTGGCAAAAGAAACTGTGGCAGCTAGAATCAACAGCAAAAATACAAATCCTATAATAATTTAGAAGTGGAGCCTAAAGTGTTAAACAGCATGAAAATAGCTTTTCAGATATAATGTAAAAATATAGTAAAGGAGGGTAATAACGTCATTTAAACTGTTGTTTTCCGCATTCATGAATGGATCAAAGTGCAACAATACCAGCTAGAGAGTGTGGCAATTCATCATCATAGAACTACTTTCTATTCCATTTGGGGGATCCCTGAAATTACTAGTGATGTCCTATCTCCTGCCACAGAATGATATGTGCACTGATCTGAAGACAGCCTTATGTTGATACTTAGCATGCAGCCAGTCTCCTAAGAGAAGGAAATCAGGGAATAGTGGCCAGTCTGCTTAGTCAAAAATTTTTCTGCAAAACTACGATCATGCTAATGTTCCATATTAGGAAAAGGTTTCCTAATGCTCTACAACCCCACTGATCAGATTTAATGGCCTTTTACACAGAGGATTGGGGTCCAAATGGAGAGATGAAAAGCCAGCAAGTAAAGGAGAGTATTACTGTTGAAACTGAATGCATCCTCAAGTCTTAATGAGTACCTTTGCGAGGTGGACCCTGTTTTTCACAAAATCTCACCAAGACGACACTGACATATAGACTGTATTTATACAAAATATATCATGGACAGAAGTAGGTTAAAAATTAAAAAAGAGAGCTCGGCGCACAAAACCCAGGATAAAAAAGTGCCCAGTCCTGGTAGGCACACTGGTGCCAGGACTGAAAAAGATGACAGTGTAGAATCCTCAAAATATGGAAACATTCTTACAATGGAGTCAGGCCAGGTCCAGGGGGGAGGATGCCCCCCGTTGTAGAAGGAAGTAGCAGTCCACAAAAAATCACTAAAAAATGATAGGCCAAAGAAGAGCCATAAAGACAATAAACTGGACTGTTGAGGATAAGAAAGAAATTATGTATTGTTACTATTATATAAAAAGCCCAGAATTTCCAGATACAAGATATACAAAATGATTAAGAGAGAAATTAGAGGAAAGAAAAATACTTCCACAAGAAAAACTATCAGAAGCTTCAAATAAAAAATGGTATTCATTACTACAACAGATTTGTGAAAAACAGTATATAGATCAAGAAAACTCTGATCTGTTTGGAAAAAGAAGCATTTGAGGAAGTGAAAAAATGTAAACAAAACCTAGAGATTTTTGAAAAGTATAAAAAAGAAATATGGACATGGGAAAGAAAGAGAGATTTGATACGGTGCAATATTTATGCAAAGGAGAAAATCAAAATAATCAATATAAATAAGGCAACCCCAAAGCTATTCAAAGAGAAATACAGGCAAAGGGATCCAGATATGGAAAATTTCACAATAAAAAAAAATATCACAAAGAGGGAATGTAGAAAAGAAGATTAGTAAAGTAGAAATTAAAAAACAGAAGTTGAAGTTATGGAGTGCCTGCAAAATGAAGGATTTGGTGTAAAAGGTCTAAAACAAGTTACATCACAACATGATGGAGTGAGTCCCCAAAATAAGGAGAAACAGGAAGATCAGGAGACATCTGAAGAAGAAATATGGACATGGGAAAGAAAAAGAGATTTAATATGGTATAATATCTATGCAAAGGAAAACACAAAACTAAACAATGCAAAAAGAGCAGCAACAAAGAAATTTGAAGAAAAACACAGGCAAAGGAATCTAGACATGGAAAACTTTACAATACAAAAAATAAGAAGACAAAGAGGAAAAGTAGAAAAGGAAATCAGTAATAGAGAAGTTAAAGACATAGAAACTGAGGTTATTGAGTTCCTGCAAAGTGACGGATTCAGTGTAGAAAATCAAATTCAGAAAGCACCACAACAGAATAGAGCAATGGATATTCAAATTAAGGTGAAATCAGTGGCAATTGGTCAGGTGCCATATGAAGATATTTCGGAGCCTTCCACAGGAAACCAGTATAAATGTTCACTTGAAGCTAGACAGCAAGGGAAGGAACAGGAAACTGTGGAAACACTGATACAGTCCCTACTGATGAGTGATAGGCCAGTAAGTTCCCATATGACAGAGCAACGGATGGCACAGGATGAAATTGAAGAGAATGTGCCATAGGAAGATACTATAGAACTTTCTAAAGAATGCCCGCAGGAAATGGAAAACAGAAAGTGTGCCCTCGGTTTAGAAGAAAATGAGCTAAGAGAAGAGCTGCTTGATTTAATAGACAAAGAAAGATATATTAAGATCAATGAAAGAAATGGACTGCAGAAGGTCAATAAAACCCAAAATGTCAGAAGTTTAATAAAACAAGTGAACATAATAATTAGAACTGTCCATAGAGATCCACACGATATAACAGAGGTAAACAGGATATATTACTGTGCAGCTAAATTAATAACTGATAAAGTTCTACCACAAGAACACAGGGTAGTGAGGGAAAGGAAGGGGAGAAACCGAATACCATCATGGAAGTATCGAATAGAGAAAAATATAAAGCAATTAGGACAGGACGTGTTAAAAGAATATAGAAGAGGGAACAGATCAACAAAAATACTAAGAAAGATAGATGTGATAAAAGCAATGCACAGTATTAGAACAGGCCAGGATTGATCATGCACTATTCATAGGTTCATAGGTAGGTACTAGGCTATTGGCCCTAGGGCCTATACAAGCCTAGCCAAAAAGGTACCCTGGCTTTCGCCACCCAAGAAAATAATTTTCCTGTGCCCCTGTCAAACAGAACCACAGAAGTGATCCCCGGGGTGAATTTCCTATTACCCATCCAATCATCAAGATTTTTCTTGAAGAGTGTTAATGAGGAGCTCTGTTTGACATAGATAGGTAGTCTGTTCCAGAGTATGGGAAGTCTCTGGGACAGCAATCTATCCCTCCAGCATGTTCTGTTTATTGTGGTGACAAGGTTTAGGTCCCTAGAGCATGTAGCTCGGAGGGATTGGGATTTCTTTAAGTGGAGCATGTCCAACAGCTCTGGGTTTGACATAGCTTTGTATGTTAGGCAGAGATCACCTCTGAGTAAGCGATATGCAACGGAGTAAAGCTGGAGTTTTTGGAGACGGTCTGTGTAAGGCATCTGTTTGAGGCCAGTAATCCTCTTTGTGAGGTATTTTTGTGGCCTTTCCAGTTGTTGTAGATGTCTTGTGAGGTGCATACCAAAAGGGGCATTGTACTCTTTAATGGGTCTAATGAGTGATGAGTAAAGGGGAACAATGACCTCTTTTTTTCTGGATGAGAAACCTTTTGTGATGAGGTGTGCCATGCAGAAGGTTTTCCTGACCACTGTGGCGATATGATTATCAAAGGAGAGATTACGGTCCACCTGTGTCCCAAGGTCTCTTATCACACTTTCGGTGTTAAGTAGACTACTGCCTATGTGGTAGTTCATGGGTACAGAATTTTTAACAAAGGGGATGACAATGCACTTTTTGGCATTGAGCTTGAGACCATGTGTTTGACACCAGGCATCTGTCTCAGTGAGGCCCTTTTGTAGGATGTCCACATCGTTAGGAGTTTCAATTATGGCTCCTAGTTTGCAGTCATCTGCAAATTTAGTTAGCCAAAGACCTTCTGTGTTAGCCTGTACTTCAGAGAAGTAGATACCAAACAGGAGAGGACCCAGGACTGAACCCTGTGGTACTCCACTTGTCACTGGTCTGAAGTCTGATTTGGAGTCTGCTACTTTCAAGGTGTGGGTTCTGTCAGTAAGCCAGTTGGCAACCCATCTTGTGACATAGGGATTTATACCTAGTTTAGTGAGTTAATCTATAGTTCCAGAGTGGGGGATGGTGTTGAATGCCTTGAAGAGATCTAGACAGGCTGTGTGAACCACCTTACCCTCATCTATGGCTTTGGTGACTACTTCAAAGAAGTCTATCAGGTTTAGGAGACATGATCTGCCTTTTACAAACCCAAACTGTGTGGGGTCCAGAGTTTGGAGATCTCCAATGTCTTTGTTTATGAGTTCCATGATGATACGTTCCATGGCCTTGCAGACAAGGCTCATCAGGCTAATGGGGCGGTAGTTCCCGGGGTCTGTTGTGGAGTGGGATAACTGTCATGGTGCGCCATTCAATGGGCACAAAGCCTGAGGTGAGGCTATGATTGAACATGGTACTTAGGTGGGGTGCCAGTTCATTCTGTAGTTCATGTAGAAGGCAGCCTGGGATGTTGTCAGGTCCCATGAATGCTGTGTTCTTGGCTTTGGAAAGTGAGGTTTTTACCTGTGCAGTCATGATTACAGGAACTTTGCATTCTTCCGGTATAAAGATGCACCCTTTAGGGGTGAAAGAGGGGTAAAGTTAGCATTGAACCTGTTTGCCAGGATGTTGGCAATATCAGTTGGTTCTGTATATTTAGTGTCATTGTGCTGTATCTCAGAGCAGATCTGAGTGTTGCCATTGAGATTTTTGACATAGCTATAGAATGCTTTGTGGTTGTCTTTAGAATCAGTGGCAATTTGTTTTCATAACTAGCTTTGGAGGATTTTATGAGGGATCTCAGCTTCTTACTGAGGCTGACCAGGGAGTTCCTCTAATCGTGGGATTTTACTCTTTTTTGCAACAGTTTCTTTCTTCTGTTGTAGAGTTAGTTTATGGCAGAAGATCACCAGATTGGCTTCCTTTTTTTGGAGGATAGCATCTTGGTTCTGTTAGGGATAGCATGGATCCATGCTATTGTGTAAGTGCTTATAAAGTGCATTTGTGTAGGATTTAGCAGTCATACCTCTATTGTCCATCTGCATGGGTGTCGTGAAGTTTGCCACTTCTGTCTTAAGAAGCATGAAGTTGGCTTTGGAGAAATGTTCTACGGTTGTTTTCCTAATGGGGGGTTGGAGCGGGATGTGGCTGTCTAAAGTGAATAGCTTGTGGTCAGATCTGACCAATGAGGAGCTGACCTCTGGTGTGGAACACTGGTCACCCATGTTGGTGATGACCAGGTCTAGGATATTGCTGCCCCTGGTGGGGGTGTGGATAAGTTGATCCAAGGCATTGGAATTGATGATTTCCAGAAAACATTGAGAAAAAGAGTTGGTACATGAGTAGTTTTCCCAGTTAATGGTAGGGTAGTTGAAATCACCCATTATTAGAGTGTTGGGTTGTACCTTAATATTTTCCATTGTATCAAGAAAAGAGGAGTGGGAATCCTGGGGCATGGTGGGGGGTCTGTAGCAAGCTACAATCTGGATTGCGGTTTTGCCCAGAGTTAGTTGAACTTGGATAATCTCGGATGCATTATGCTGAGCAACTAGCTTGGAGGTGTGGATATCCTTAATGAATATGGACACACCTCCACCTTTAGTGTTTCGGTCCAGGTTTGGTGGCTGAAAGGTGTAGTATGAATTATAGCCTGGTAATGCAGGGGTGCTCTCTGGAGCTTTGAACCAGGTCTCTGTCACTGCACAGATGTCAATGTTCTCCATTTTAAGGAGTGCCTTGAGTGAGTGCATTTTGAGGTTTAGACTTCTAGCATTGAGTAGCATTACCCTCAGATTTTGCTTGCTTGTACCTGTTACGGTGGTGAATTTGTCATTTGAACCTTGCCTAAAAAAGGCACTATAGGGGTGGCAAGAGCCTTTGCCAGTATCCGGAATCCCAAGGGAGACAGGTGCAGGCCATCTCTGGCAAAGCAGTGTGGTCTGTCGATCATGTCATCCCAGGCAGACAAATACTGGATTCCCTTAGAATGACACCAGAAGCTTAGCCAATTGTTAAAGTCAATAATTTTGTCCTTGTACTGTAGTGTCATTCTGGGTGATGGCAGGATGCTACTCAGGGCTAGGGTCATACTGGCCTGGGCTACAAGATCAGAGAGCTCCTCCATGTCTCTTTTCATGTAGTCCAGGGAGGTACATCTCAGGTCATTCACACCAACATGGACAATGACAGAGTCATATTTGTGCTTGTTGTGGAGTGACCTGAGTGCGTGTGTTATGTGGTGGATCCTGGCACCTGACAGGCAACTGACAGTAACTTATTTCTTGTTTAGCCTGGTGAGTGGAACATCAGTGTGCCTGACTATAGAGTCACCTATGACTAGAGTGTTGGGTATGTTATGCCTTATGGGCTGTAGTTGAGTGGCACACTGAGTATGTGGGCTATGTGTCATTTGGGTTGTGTTGAGGGGGTGGAGGCTGCTTGCATTTCTGCTTTGGAGGTCTCTGTTGTTTGGGCAGATATTTACTGAGAGCCTCCATGAATGTAGGTGTGTGTTTTGTGCTTCTGTGTGTGTGTTTTGGTGGTGTAGGCTTTGAGGGACTATGTGATGAGTGTGGTGCGGTGCAAGTGTTTACCTTCTCCTCTTGACTGTCTAGGCCAGTCTTTTGTGAAGAGAGCTTTGCTTCCAGTTTGGCTATATAAGTGCATCTTTCACAGGTCGTAGTGTTGGGTGGTAGGAGGAGAGGGTTGTCTGTGTACATGAGGCAATTGCTGCATTGTCCCAAGATGCCCAGATTTATCAGGTAGACAGGAGAAAACACTGGGAGCTGACCTTTAGACATGCCTGAACAAATGTTCTCTATTAGATTGAGTGAACTAATGACACTAGACTGGGAGGAGTGTCACAGATCAAATATACAGTATGGGCAGGCAACTGCAAAGCCACCAAGTATAAGAACACACAACACTAGGGAGGGTGGGTGGAAAAAATTACAGTTCCTAGCTGTAGCCACTAAATGAAAGTTTTAAACAGATCAAGGAGCAGACTCAAGAATGCTTTTAACTGTAAACAGACAAAAATGCACAGAAAAGCTCCGATAGAGCACTCAAACAGAAAATATAACTCTCAGTATGAAAAAGCAGTTTACAGTTAAGTAATGTTAAAACAGTATAAAACAGTATGTAAATGCAGTGAACAATTAAAACAAACTTTATAACAGTGCAAAAATGTAGTAGATCAACTGTATAGCACAATTATAAGCATTTCAGAAGTGCAGTTCAGTGAAATAAGTGTAAGAAATAACTTATCCTGCTCTTGGAATCTTAAGGAATTTCCACTTATGCAATGCAATCCAGAGCCTGACAATACAAGCAGAACCTTTAGAAGACACAGGGTTTATATAGCAGTAAGACTGGAAGAGTTGGAAGATCAGATTACAACAGCCCCTGCTATTACCCAATCACTCGTACTACAGAAGGTCAGGAGGCCTTGTTACTTTCAATAATAATGAAGACAATCAGCAGAAAATGGCTGCCAGAAACATAGGAAACTCAAACAAAACTACCAGCCTAGACAACAGGCCTCTATCAAGATTATGCCACCTGAGCAGAACACAGAAACCTCACTTTAAAAGCATAGAAAGAACACCCACAAAGAGAAAATACAAGTCTCAGTATGAAAAAGCAGTTTACAATTTAGTAATTTAAATAAAAAATGCAATTATATTAATGCACACTATTACAGTTCCTAGCTGTAGCCACTAAATGAAAGTTTTAAACAGATCAAGGAGCAGACTTGAGAATGCTTTTAACTGTAATAGACAAAAATGCACAGAAAAGCTCGGATAGAGCACTCAAACAGAAAATACAACTCTCAGTATGAAAAAGCAGTTTACAGTTAAGTAATGTTAAAACAGTATAAAACAGTACATAAATGCAGTGAAACAATAAAAAAGCTTTATAACAGTGCAAAAATGTAGTAGATCAACTGTATAGCACAATTATAAGCGTTTCAGAAGTGCAGTTCAGTGAAATAAGTGTAAGAAATAACTTATCCTGCTCTTGGAATCTTAAGGAATTTACACTTATGCAATGCAATCCAGAGCCTGACAATACAATAACAAACTAAAAATCTCAGCACAAATAGAAAAACTGAGAAGACACACAGATAAATACAGAGGAAAAGTACAAAATAAGCAATTTATTGATGACCAAAAAAGTTTTATAGAGAATTGGGAAACAAGGTAAAAGGATTTGAAAGACCACCAAAAAAAAGAAGAAATAGATACATTTTGGAGAACTATCTGTGAAGATCCTGTCTAACATAACAAAGATGCTAAATGGATAGAAGTCGTAAAAGAAAGAATAAGAAGTTTAAAGGTACAGGATATGAAATGGGATGAAGTAACCGCCAAAGAGATTGAAACAAAATTAAGAAAAACCTCTGTCTGGAAAACCCCAGGCCCAGATGCAGTACTTACCTTTAGGTTAAAAGTATTAACATATCTGCATGAAGATTTAGGCAAGTGTAAAAACTATTTATGTGCGCACCCTGAACAGACACCAACTTGGCTAACAACAGGAAAACAATGCTCCTACTTAAGAGTGAACCTGCAAGCTAGCCTAAAAATTATAGACCAATAACTTGACTTACAACAATGTATAAACTGTACCCAGGAATTGATGCCGACTGAGTTTATAGTCATTTAGAAGAAAACTCAATTATGGCAGTAAAACAAAAGGGCAATCAAAGAAAGTTATACAGAACAAAGGATCATTTGTTGTTAAATAGTCATAATGGAGAACTGTAAAAAGTGGAAGAATTTAAGTATGGCATGGATTGACTACTAAAAAGCATTTAATAGTATCCCACATTCATGGATAAAAGAGTGCTTAAAAATGTATAAGATACACCCTACACTGATCGAGTACATTACAGTGACCATGAAACAGTGGCAGACCACTTTGTAATTATGCCATGATAAAGGGCAAGTTATTATCCCAGGGATAAAAATTCAAAGGGGGATATTCCAGGGTGACTCTGTCACCACTGCTATTCTGCCTTGCCCTTAACCCATTAAGCTGTCTACTTAACAGCTTAGGCCTTGGCTATAACTTTGCTTCTAGAAAACAAGTGTAAAGGCTTCTCACCTTCTCTTTGTCGATGATTTAAAACTGTGTAGTGCATCAGATGAGGAACTGAAAGCACATCTGCAAGTTGTCAACACTTTTTCAGATGATAAAAGAATGTCAATTGGTCTTGATAAATGTGCAAAAACAACCTTTAAATCAGGAAAACTGCAGCACCAGGAAAACATCAGTTTGGGACAAGAATTTGATATAAAAAAACTTGAGCAAGAGGGAGTGTATAAATATTTGGAAACTGATGAAGGATCAACAATAAAACATGAACAAATGTGAATAAAACTTAGTAAGGAATACTTTAGAAGACTTTAATTAATCCTGAAAACAGCATTGACATCTAGGAACAAAACCCAAGCTATAAAAAAATTTGCTGTTCCTGCCCTAACTTACAGTTTTGGAGTGATTAACTGGCTCCAAAACATGTTGGATAGATTAGTCAGGAAAATAAGAAGGATGCTTCATGCTCACCAAATGATTTATAAAAATCAGTGCATACCAAAATTATATATTCCCCATTCCAAAGGAGGGATGGGCCTCCTTGAAATTGATTACATGTATAGATCTGCAATTATGGGACTCCATACATATCTGCTGACCTCACAAGACCCAAACATAGTGAAAGTCTTGAAACGTGAGGAGAATAAATCTAAGATGACTTCTCTGCTTAATCTAGCAAAAGCATATCAGCGTCAAGCAGGAATGGGAATCAAACCAGAAGTAGATAAAAATTAAGCAACAACTGACTATGCCAAAAAAATCAAAAGAAAGAAATCCTATGTGGCACACCTCATCACTAAGGGCTTTTCATCCAGAAAAAAGGAGGTCATTGTCCCACGGTACTCATCCCTCATTAGACCCATTATAGAGTACAACACCCGGTTTTGTATGTACTTCACAAGACATCTGCAACAGCTGGAAAGGCCATAGAAATACCTCACTAAAAGAATCACAGGCCTAAAGCAGATGCCCTATGCTGACCATCTAAAAAAACTCCAGCTATACTCTGGCATATCATCTACTCAGAGGTGATCTCTGCTTAACATACAAGGCCATGTCAAACCCTGAGCTGTTGGACGTGCTACACTTAAAGAAATCCCAATCCATCAGAGCCACATACTCCAGGGATCTAAACCTTGTCATCACAATGAACAAAACATACTGGAGGGATAGGTTCCTGACCCAGAGACTCCCCATACTCTGGAATAGACTGCCCATACATGTCAAGCAGACCGCCTCCTTGGCCCTCTTCAAAAGGAACCTTGAAAATTGGATGGGAGATAGGAAATTCACCCCAGGGATCATGTCAGTCACCCTGCTAGATAGGGGTCCAGGGTAGTAAATACTGTGAGAAGAAATATCCAGGGAATTGTTATGGCTAGGCTTGTATAGGCCCTTGGGTCGATAGCCTAGTACCAACCTATGAACCTATGAACCTATAAGGTAAAGGACCAGATGAAAAGGCAAGAAATGTGGAAAATGCATAAATATATTTGCAAGTATAGAAAATTTCTGGAAGAACCTCATGTTCATCAAGAATGAACACAGGAATGGCTGAGGAGAGGTGAATTCAAACCAAGAGATGAAAGTTTAATATTGGCAGCCCAAGACAGTGAGCTGCATACACGTTGGTTTACAAAGTCCATTGAACATGTGGGAGAAATAGACAACTATAGGTTTTGTAAAACAGAACTGGAAACTCACACACTGCTGGTTGTGACATACTAAAGGCAGAAGGACTGTATATTGAAAGGCATAAAAATGTGGCAAGATTGTTGCACTGGTGATTGTGCAAACATTATGGTATTGAAGTGGTTGAAAAACACTGGAAACATGATCCACAAAGCATCATAGAAAATGATGAAGTCTACATCACATGGGATCATGCATTACCAACAGTTGAAAAGATAGATGCTAGAAAACCAGATATAGTGGTCCATGAAAAGAAGACAAAAGTAGCATTGATCATTGATATCACCACACCCAGTTACTACAGTGTCTTGCATACAGAGAGACACAAAGTCATAAAATATCAGGATTTGCAGGCAGAAACAAGAGCAATGTGAAAGAAAGATACCCAGACAGTACCAATAGTAGTAGGAGCAATTGGTCTTATAAAAAATAATCTACAATCGTATTTAGATATGTTACCAGTACATGTAACTCTGTACGAATTGCAGAATGAGTCATTACTGGGCACATTGTGGATGATGCAAAGAGCAATTCTGGCTGACATCAAAGATTGAAACAATACTAATTTCATGAAATTTAATCATACTTTGACTTAGAAATGGGATCCATTCCTGTCATGGTATTAGAAACCCCCAAAATTCCAGAAATTAAAAAAGGATTAGTAATGGACAAGTTAAAGAAATGAAAGTGAGGTTATGGAATACCTGCGCAGTGAAGGATTAAGAGTAGAAAATCTAATTATGATAACATCACAGCAGGATGGAATAATGGATGCCCAAATTAAGGAGAAACCAATGGAGTGGGAAACATCTGATCAGCTGCCATATGAAGATACTTTAGAGCCTTCCATAGGAAATCAGTACAAAAGTTTAGTTGGGAATTGCACAAGAAGGGAAGGAGTAAGAAACTGTGGCAACTCTGACACAATCAGTGTTGTAGAGTGATAGGCCACTGAGTTCCCATATGAAAGACCAACAGATGACACAGAATGAAACTGAAGAGAATGTGCCACAGAGAATGTGCCACAGGAAGATAATATGGAACTTTCTATAGAATGGCTGCAGGAAATGGAGAACAAAGAATGTGCCCTCAGTTTAGAAGAAAATGATATAAGAGAAGAGTTGCCTGATTTAATAGAGATGGACAGATATATTAAGATCAATGAAAGAAATAGACTACAGAAAGTCAATAAAACCCCAAATGTTAGATGTTTGATAAAACAAATGAACACAGTAATTAGAACTGTTCATAGAGATTCATGCGATATAACAGAAGTTAATAGGATATATTACTGTGCAGCTAAATTAATAACAGATAAAGTCTTAACACAAAAGCACAGGTCAGTAAGGGAAAGGACGTCGCAAAGTCAAGTGTCATCATGGAAGTATCAAACAGAGAAAACTATAAAGCAATTAAGACAAGAGGTCTCAATTTTAGAAAAGTATGGAACAGGGAACAGATCAACAAAAATGCTCAGAAAGATAGACATGATAAAAGCAATGAGCAGTATCAGAACAGATCAGGATCTATTATGCACTATTGCAAATAATATACTAAAAATATCAGCACAGGCAGAAAAACTTAGAAGATATGCAAATAAATATAAAGGAAAAGTACTAGATAAACAATTTATTGATGACCCAAAAAGGTTTTATAGAGAATTGGGAAACAAGGTAAAAAGAACTGAAACACCACCAAAAAAAAAGAAGAAATAGATTGGTGAAATATCTATGAAGATCCTGTGGAACATAAAAAGGATGCTAAATGGATAGAAGAAGTAAAACAAAGAATATGAAGTTCAAATATGCAAGATATGAAGTGGGATTAAGTAACGACCTGAGAGATTGAAACAAAGTAAAGAAAAGCCCCTGACTGGAAAACCCCAGTCCCAGATGCTGTACCTGACTTCTGGTATTAACATCTTTACATGAAGATTTAGCCATGGGTAAGAACTGTTTATATGTGAACCCCAAAGAGGCACCAGCCTTGGTAAGAACAGGAAAAACAATGCTCCTGTTTAAGAGCAAACCTGCAAGCTATCCTAAAAACTACACACCAATAACCTGCCTTCTGTTGATGTATAAACTATACACTGGAACTGTTGCTGACAGTTTACAGTCATTTAGAAGAAAACTCAAGCAGAACCAAGCAAACATCAGTTTGTGACAGGAATGTGATATAAAAGCACTTGAGTGAGAGGGAGTGTATAAATATTTTGGAAGTGATGAAGGGTCAACAATAAAACATAAACAAATGTGAATAAAACTTAGTAAGGAATATTTTAGAAGACTAAAATTAATACTGAAAACAGACATCTAGGAACAAAGTCCAAGCTGTAAACCAGTTTGCTCTTTCTGTCCTAACTTACAGTTTTGGAGTGAGTGACTGGCTCAAAAAGGTGTTGGATCAGTTGGACAGGAAAACAAGAAGGATGCTTCATGCTCATCAAATGCTTTATAAAAATCATTGTACTTCAAGACTATGTATAGATCTGCAATCATGGGACTGCATACATATCTGCTGACTTCACAAGACCCAAACATAGTTAAAGTCTTGAAACATGAGGAGAATAAATCTAAGTGACTTCTCTGCTTAATGACAGTTTTCAAACATGAGGAGAATAAGTCTAAGATGACTTCCATTTTTACTTTAGCAGAAATATATCGGTGTCAAGTGGGAATGTAAACCAAACCAGAAGTAGATACAAATCAGGCAACAATTGAAAGTGCCAAAAAGCAAATGAAAGAATATAAAGAGATGGATTTGTTGAGAAGACAAGAAATGTGGAAAATGCATAAATACAGTTGCAAGTATAGAAAACTCTTGGAACAACCTCAAGTTGATCAGGATCGAACACAGGAATGGTTTAGGAGAGGTGAATATAAACCAAAAAATGAAAGGTTAATATTGGTGACCCAAGATAGTAGACTATGTACACGTTGGTTTACAAAGTCCGTTGAACATGTGGGAGAAACAGACGAATGTAGGTTTTGTAAAACAGAACTGGAAACAGTCATATATCTTGTTGCTGGTTGTGATATACTAATGATATACTAATATATGATATGCTGTACTAATGGCAAAAGGACTGTATACTGAAAGGCGTAATAATGTGGCAAGACTGTTGCATTGGGGATTGTGCAAACATTATAATATTGAAGTAGCTGAAAACCACTGGAAAAATGAGCCACAATGCATTATAGAAAATTATGAAGTTTATATCACTTGGGATCACCCATTACCAGCAGTTCAAAAATAGAAAAGAAATGAAAAGAAGACAAAAGTAGCATTGATCACTGAAACTGCAATACCCAGTGATTACAGTGTCTTATGTACAGAGAGACACAATGTCATAAAACACCAAGAATTGCAGGCAGAAATGAGGACAATGTGGAAGAAGGATACCCAGACAGTTCCAGTAGTATAGTAGGGGCAATAAGAATTTACAGTCATACTTACATGTGACTCCATACAAGTTGCAGAAGGAGTCATTACTGGGTACATTGTGGGTGCTGCGAAGATCACTTCTGGCTAACATCAAAGACTGAATCAATTTCATGAACTTTAATCGTACTTTGACTTAGGAATGGGGTCCATTCCCATCATGGTATCAGAAACCCAAAAGGCTTGGAGAAATTAAAGAAGACAGAAGGTGCAGTGAGTCACACTTATCATCATGTACAGTGGTACTGAGGGACACAATAACATATGTCTGTCAGCACAAACTGAGGGGTATCACAGGAAGCATAGGAAGGGGATTTCATTGTGTGGAAATGTACTTTGTACTAGGGTCACATCGTACTTTGACAGGGATAGGATGCTACTATGTGCCCATGACCTGGTACCACACCACTGGCTCTGACTTACAGGAATGATGCATTTCCATGGCAAGGATGGTGCATTGCCAGTAAAGGCCGATGCCATCACCACTCATGAAAACAGGTGGCAGAACTTCTTATAATTTCTGACTCTGCTGAGCATGCATCCTGGGTTGGCACCCCCCACCCCCCTCGCATACATAACTGTCTTGTATATGTAACCTATCTTGCGCACAGTATTTTCAGCATAGAGAGTGATTATGGCACTTGAACTGTTACACATGCATCTAACAATGGAGTTAGTGTGTGTCCCCATAGACCTCATTAGACCAATCGCAATACGTTTTGTGTCCTCATGGAACACTAATAGTGCTAGTTCTATGCTGTATAGCAGCAGATTGTGCCTTGATCTCATTCCTGCCCATCTGTTGATTTATCCAGCTCACTGCCTACATGTCAGGGTCTAGCTATGAAACATGTTATCACTGGACATCCATCCAAGACACATCATGTACTTTCCCCCTGGGGATGATAAGTCCTCTGAGTGTACAGCCATGGGTTCAACTGTGGGTCTGGATGTATAATCACCCTGTAAGGAGAGTGCATAATCACCCAATGTACATAACATTGTCAGCCCTAACAAATGAACCAACATCAGTTATTTGTCCTACCCCCAAGCCTGTACATGTGTCACCATTGTACACAACCCACCAGACTGACAACAATTACATGTTGTAAACTTGTAGACATGTGGCATGGATGTTAAAGCCACAGCTGCGAGCTGTGCAAGATTTACACTCACAGGTATGGGAACTGCAAATGTACTTGACTAAACATTAAAGTAAACAAAAACAGTCTCATAGCAGTATGGCTTGCAGTACTGGCAAAGACTTAGCCAGCTTAAGGATTTAATTTTCAAGGAAATGGGAAGAAGCCAAGATGCTGGAGGATTAAGAAATTTAAGACGCACCCTGGCAGCAAGTGACTCAGTCATGCAAATAAAAATCAGTAAAACCAACTAGAGCAGAAGAACAGAATATGAGAGAAAAAAAATGATCAGCACACAAGATATTTGTAAATAAGCTGGGACAAAGCCATTAATGTACTACTGCTGTACATGACAGTAATTAAAAGCAGAGAACACATTTTACGACACATAGCACATGGACAATGTATAAGTAATGGGAAAGCTAGGAGTTCAGACATAACATTTATTTATTTTATTTATTTATTTTACATTTGTTGACCGGGCTAGTCCAACTGGATACATGTCCATTTTCAGTAGAGGCCCGGGGAGAAAAGCTCCAAGCATAGGCAGTGACATAACATACAGTTATATGTAGTAGTAACATGATTTGCAGTACATTATATAGATTGTACATAAAAAAAAAACTTATACAGAGTTATACATAAACTTTTACAGAGTCCTTTAGTAAGGCTTAGGCTAAGATCTAATACAGAAAATAAAGATAATATAAAAGTACTTAATTTTTTTTTTGAAGCATAGTTTTATTTTCCATAAGTATAGACATGATACAAGTACTGGAAGGATGCAGTGGCATGTCTCGGCACACACACACACACACACACACACACACACACACACACACACACACACACACACACACACACACACACACACACACACATATATATATATGGTTTACTATCAAATGACTGAAAATCAAACATCTGAATCCCAAAAAGACTGAAAATTCAAAATATTGAATGATGGAATTTGCCCCTTTTCCACTGTTGTGCGATCTTGGAGTTGGTATATATATATAGCAGGGGGTGTGGGGGGCACAGCCCCCCACATGAGGGGAGCAGGGGGGGCTTGCTCCTTCCATTAAAAATGTATTCAATATTTTGAATTTTCAGTCTTTTTGGGATTCAGTTTTTTGAGTTTCAGTCATTTGATAGTAAATACACACACATAGACGCACACGCACACACACGCACACACGTGTGTGTGTGTGTGTGTGTGTGTGTGTGTGTGTGTGCTTGCATGCATTCCTGTACTACAGCTAATAATAATTGTTGACAACTCCTCAATGCTTGGCTTGTAAAATTAACAAAATAACAACATACAGAAAAATTGTAATGATATCCTGGGAAAGTGTATTGACTATATACTATAATATAAAAGTATATAAGATGTGGTTTTCAAAAAGTATAACAGTTACTTAACAATATGCTGTCACATTCATCAGCCTCTGACTTGATGTTTCTCTCCTGAAACAACTTACATTTTTCTGTTATTTTTTTGATAACCAGGTGAGTGAACTTGTTTAGTTTGAGCCATTTTGAGACATGGGTTTTTAATTATAGTGACTATCTAGCCCCTATCATACTTTTTATAATTTCATCCTTTTCCCAATCCTAATGGGTGTAGTGCTCTACAATGACCCAAGAGGACATTTTCCCCTTTCCAAGGGAGGGGGATTCATTTATTAACTTCATCTTATTACAATAATAGGAGATCAAGAATCAGGAGTCTTTCAGAAAAGGCTGATGCTGATTTCTGTATAAGTTCCTAGCCAGTCTCCACCTCTGCAGGTTTAGAATGCAGTGTGCAATGCATGCTGTGATGATATGGGCTAATGTCAGCATAGCTAGCTTGAGTTTTTTAAAGAATGATGTGCTTTGAATATCAAACTGATGTGTACAATATTTTGTTTTACAAATGTATTAGAACTGTGTGGCATTTGAATATCAAACTGATTTGAACAAATGCTTATGTTACAAATGTCTTAGAACTGTATGGCATTTGAATATCAAACTGATTTGTACAGATGCTTATGTTACAAATGGGTCTATATTACGTTATCAAACATTAATATTGTTGAAAATGTAAATATTGACACTGAAACATCGTAGTACAATAGCAAACTCTTTAAATATCGAAAGCACTGTTGTTGAAAAGTTATGGTTGGCCAGGTGAAATGTTGTAGTACGTTATTACAACATCGCCTCACATCTGTTGACTAAATTATAAGTATTAAAGAAGTAATATCTATATTAGCTTAGTTTTGAACTTTGTAAGTAAAGTAGATGTATTTTGAATGTTTATGTGTGTCTAAAGCAGTATTATGTAGAAAGACTTCATTGCTGTTTGATGCGGAAGTACTGTGTGTTTGGGGTCCCTATTAAGTTATTGGAAAGACTGTTCAGTGAATGGCATTTTCGGAGCTCTGACATTGAACATGCCATTCACCAAACTGTTTACAGTGAGATCGTGTTACATGGAGGATCAGGAAATTTGCACTTTCCTCACTGTAGTGTGATCTTGGAGTTGGTATATATAATTAGCTGGGCGGGTGAGGGTGGGAGGCGCAGCCCCCCTTAAGAGCAAAAATTGGTGAAGAGTGTATATTTGTTTGTACATTCTGGTTATGTTGTTTAGGCATATTAGTGAATTGTATGTTGTAGTTTTGTACATAATGTGAATAAATTTGCTGATACAGAAGTGAGCCAGCCATGGGTGTTTGGTATTTTCAGTTTAGACATTGTCAGCATTCATTATTGTGGTACTTTGATGTTTTGGTGTCGATATTTATGTTTTTGACAATATTGATGTTCGATGACATAATATAGACCCATTACAAATATATTAGAACTGTATGGCATTTGAATATCAAAATGTATTTATAAAGTTGCTAGTGTTAAAAAAATGTATCAATGGTGGGTTTTGCTGAACAGTGAAGGAATATACATGTGAGACTGTATGTGTGTATATATATATATATATATATATATATATATATATATATATATATATATATATATAAATATATATATATATATAAAAGGACACTGGAAGAGAAGGGGTTAAACAGATAGCTTACTTCCTACTTTAAGAAAAATATTGGCAATTGGACTACATGTTGGTCCATGGAAGTGCTTATCTCATACCTCAGAATAGGACTGGAGATTGCATGTCTGGAAGAAGCCTTTGATCATTAGCTCAGTAAAAAGAGGGGCAGCCCCAGGCACTGCCATAAACATTAGCAATACTTTAGATATGCATCTTATCACATCTATGCTAACATCCTGTCTCAAGCTTCAAAGAGGAATAGTGTGAAAACCTAGAGTTAGGTGACCAGATGAGATAATTCTGCCAGCTATCTTGGAAATTTTAGCTATTACAAAGATAAATCCCTCAGTATTGAGTATTATGTCTTGGGCTTGACAACAAGAAGGACTATTCACTGCATCATTTGCCCTGTTCCGTTAAGTAAGTAGGGAATAGTAATTCTCCTAGATTGAATCAGGAAAATATAGTGAAGCTTAGTTCAGATATTGTTTTTCTTTGTTTGTCTGAATCTGTCCATCAATGTTATTTTCAATATTTCCAGTGATTTTAACTCTGTTGTTTACTGTAAATATATATTCAGTATTTTCATGTTCTTTTATTATTTATTATTAAATATATTTAAAATGTTTATTGTGGCTGGTCCTTTTAGAAAGTATTTAACCTTTGAGAGTGCTTATATTTATTTGGGGACACTGTGTGGGCCACTCATGAAGGCTTAGCTGTCTTGGTCAACTACTACCATCTGTATTAATCTTAACATTTCACAGTATAATGATTAATACAGATGGTAGTAGTTGCTCAAGACAGCTAGGCCTTCAGGAGTGTGCCCAATTATACTGTGTGGGCCACTGCTGAAGGCCTAGCTGTCTTGGTCAACTACTACCATCTGTATTAATCTTAACATTGCACAGTATAATTGGGCACACTTTGTTAAGGGCCTTAGAGTACCTGATTGTGGAATGTCTGATGGCAGTGATAACCACATTATACTCTGGGCAGAAGGAGGCATGGCAGGTAAATCTGTGCCAGCCTTTCCCAGGTGTGTGTGTGTGTGTGTGTGTGTGTGTAGAATCAAATCTTAAAGAGTGTGTGTGTGTGTGTATGTGTGTGTGTGTGTGTGTGTGTGTGTGTGTGTGTGTGTGTATGTGTGTGTGTGCGTGTGTCTCAGCTACTTGGGGCATGGACATGAATTACTGGTTTCACAGCAAGTGTGCTGGAGGACTTGGCTTGGACACTCAGCTGAGGACCTAATCCTACAGCTATACCAGTGGAGAGTCTTACTGGGGACCTTGAGGGAGACAGATATAGAGGCATCCAGACCCAGAGTTAAGTGTATTTCCTGTGTGCTTTTAAGGGAAATTGTGGTTGCTGTAGTGAGGTCTGCATCTGGAAATACTGTGTGTATCCATTTGTATTCCAGCTGAACTTCCCTCTCCAGTGTCAGTGGTGATAATTCAGGCTCCTTGATTACTGGTCCAGTGTGGGGACGTTACACATGCTGCTCCAAATGTACTTGCAGCAGTTGCTTTTTTACATTTTCCATGGCTTTTGTAATGGACACAGCACAGAGACTGATAATGGATTAGTTCAATGACACTTTGAAATTGTAAGTTGGACATTTAGAATTTTGAAAATCCACCTTTATATAGTGGCACTATAATGAACCTCTTTCAGTATCTTAGAACATATTCTTCTGTAATGCAGAGATTGAATATGAGATAGATACAGGAAGGCCATGGTGCCCCCTGCTTATGTTTAGAATTGGGGAAGGGTGTAATCTGATGTTTTACATCCAGGCATAGCTCTTAAATGTCTCTGACTTTGCAGAATGCCCCTGAATTTGCCTTATATTATTGATGGATTCTGGATGTTAGGCAACAAGGCATTTTCCTGCAGGTACATTTGGTTGGAGACACTTGGCTGAAGTGAAATTCAGCTACAGAGATATATGATTGTTGCAAATCCACTGGAGGCAGAAAGAAGCACAGGGAGAAATAATGTCCATGACACCCATGATACCTAGACACAGGAGACAGGATAGCTGACATTAGAAGCAGGATGCTCATTGGGCATGTCAATGATAGTGAAAATGTAGTGTACAATGTGAATGCTTTTATTAATATGTCAGCGATACAATAAAAAAGCCAAGCTCACACAAGAGGTGGCTCTTTAATACTTTAAAAATCAAAACCAACTCCAAATACAAATTCATGGTTTAGCACTTTCATCTAACAATGTAGACATCATAAGAACCATGATAAAATGCAAGAAAGAGGTTTAAAAACATTGTCTGCGTATATATTTTTTAATGTGTCAGAGATGTGTGGACCATTACTCCTTTGTAGTGGCTAGGGAACATTGCCTAAAACACATACTGGAGCATGTGTGACTACAGCAGCCTGCAGATTTCCTTGCGCTGTAGCACACTTCTATATGTTGTAAGTACATATGTATATACTGCACACCAATCACAATACACATCAATTCGCCTACTGCCCTGCACTTTGCTATTGAAGCTTTATATATGATACTGCATGCTTCTCTGTTCCCTCAGTGAATCTCTGGCAGCCATATGTCACTGCAGCTGAATTTTACTTCAGCCATGTGTCCCCATTCAAATGGACCTACAGGGAAATAGCTTGCCATCTAACAGCCTGAACCCATTTTGCCTTGTTCCTCATAACATATGTGGTTTTCTGGCAAATCATTGAGGATCATAGTCAGTAAATAATGAGAGACATTTGAGTTTCAAACATCATATACTTCAGTAAACACATGCTAATGCAAAACCTATTATTCCAGCAAAATGTTAAGTTTATAAGTGCAGTAATGAAAATCTGTTTCTATTTTGGTCCTTTGTTCTCACATTATTTTTGGCTTTGTCCAGATTTCTTTTACTAACAGGTTGAGAGATAATGGCACATGCACATTACATGTCTTTACTAACAGGTTGAGAGATAATGGCACATGCACATTACATGCCTGTCTATCTATCTATCTATCTGTCTATCTGTCTATCTGTCTATCTGTCTATCTGTCTATCTGTCTATCTGTCTATCTGTCTATCTGTCTATATTTTGTTAACCAGGTTAACAGTACTGAACAATGCACACTTTCACAGCTGAACTGAGGTGAAAGCCCTTGGCAATAAAGGTCTGTGTTCAGTCATCGAACTGAAAAATCACTGAACAGCATTACACCCCCACTAATTATATATACCAAGTCTGAGACTGCACTACAGTCAGTAAATGGCAAATTTCCGATCCCTATTGTAATGCAATCTTACTCGAATGGTTCGATGAATGGCATGTTCGATGAAACATGCCATTTGATGCATTTTCCATTCATTGACTGAACATAGACCCTGGCAATTTATATAATTTTATTTTATTTTATTTATTTAACATTTGTTTACCAGGAAAGTCCGACTCAGCAGGTTGCCCATTTTCAGCAGAGTTTCTGGGAGAAAAGGTCCAGTAACAATAATACAAAGAACACAAATATGTAAGACAGTACATGACATAAAAGTAAGGAGGACTGTGAATACAGCATGTGACAATTAAAAGAAGAAACTGAGAGAACATTTCATAAAATATGTTGCAGTTATTCCCAGATTCAAAAAGAAGGAAATTGATTTTTAAACACATTTTCATTGGATGCTTTAGTGAGATCTTAAAACATAGTTTGAGTTGCATTGTAGCTGTACACAATTCAGTTGTAAATAGTGGATGCTTAATAAGTGAAGCATAAGACATTGTTGAGTAGTCTGCTTCTTTTGTAACCATGTGATTTGAGTATACAGTACTATGTAAACATGATTCTGTGAACCGAGGTACTAACTGGAAGTCAAGTGTATAAGAGAGATGGAAAATAGGGAAAATACTGGAGAGCATTTAGAAACATTACTAGTAAAAGAAGTGTTGGACCTATATACTTGTATGTAGTGTAGTATAGCTACTTATAAAAAAGTGTCAGGCTTCCTAAGGAAAAATGCTTTTGTAATGGGTGTAGGTGATATAATTATATGTGTAGCATCTTAGAGTTGCTTATTTATAGAGGATGCAGTGTTATAAAAAGGTAGTGTAGGTAGGTTAGCCTGGGCCAGTGCAGTTAAATATCCATGAGATACCTAAATGGGATTTGAGGAGGTTTTTGAAAATGGATTTGTTGGCTGTAGTTCTGATGTTAAGTGGTATGATGTTCCAGATTTTTGCTACATAGCTGGAGTAAAGAGAGTCACCTGCATTTTATTTACTTCTAGAAATGACCATTAGTGATTTGCTATTAGATCATAGTAAGCGTTGGTTAAGGTATTGTTTTAATAGTCCTTGTAGAGCTGGGGTTTTCTCAGGTTGGTAGATTACTTGGCGGGCTAAAGTAAGTTTGTTAAGTCTGAGCAGGTTGGGTAGTTCTAACCATGATAGTTGTTTGTGAGCTAGGCAGTAATTGGTCCTAAAGATTGAATCTGCTTCAAACTTTGCTATTTTGTTGTAGCATTTGTCTATTTTGGCCAAGTCTAATTTATTGAGATTGGTGAGTATGGCTAATGCATAGAGAAATGTGGAAACAAGGTGGGTTCTGGCAAGAGTGATTTTGGTGTTATTAGAAAGGTAATTTTTGCATCTGTATAGGGTTCCAAATTTTTTGTGAACTTTTTTATTGTTTGGGCTATATGTAGGTTAAACTTCATGTTTTGATCAATTATGACTCATATAAGTTTAGTTTGGTGGACTGGTGCAATGGAGGTATTGTTACTAAAAAGGAGGAGTTGGATCTGACCCTTTAGTGGGATGGAAAAGCGTAAGTTTAGTTTTTTTAGGGTTTAGTATGAGCTGTGCACCTGATAGCCATGTACTGACTGCTGAGAAGGATTCCTGTGTTATTGTTTGGAGTTCTTGGAGGGTAGAAACAGAACAGATTAGGGTTGAATCATCAGTGTATTGTAAGCATGTCAGGTAGCATAATCTGGATAGTCTGTTATCCAGGCCTGGTTGTTTTGTTGTTGAGTTTCCTGTGTTTCTGGCAGACATCTTCTGCTGATAGTGGCTTGTATTCTCTGTTATTGAGAATAACAGGGTTGCCTGACCTTCTCTAGCATGAGTGATTGGTTGAAAAATCAGGGGCTAGCAGGACTGGGCTGTAATTTGAGCTTCTAGATTCTTCCATCCTTTCTGGTATTTAATTCCTGTGCCTGCATGGGGCTGTGCTTGTTTTTGCCAGGCTGTACAGTGGTGATTCATCACTGGGTCAAAACAGAAGTTCCCTAAGATTCCTAGAGCAGAATAAGTTATTGCTTACATTTATTTCATTGAATTGCACTTTTTAATGATTATAATTGTGCTAAACAGCTAATCTACTAGATTTTGCACTATTATAACTTTTTTTAACTGTTTCACTGCATTTGTGTACTGTTTTATACTGTTTTAAATGTATTTTTCATTGTCAGATAGCATAGTCTGGATAGAGGCCTGCTGTTATCCAGGCCTGTTTATTTTGTTTATTGAATTTCCTGTGTTTCTGGCAGCCATCTTCTGCTGATAGAGAACATAGAGCACTGTGTGTAAGGTATTAACAGGAAATTTTCTCCATTTGTTAAACATCTGTTTGTTTGTTCTGCTTTCCTGCCAAGCAGTGTATCATATAACTGATTTGTTTGCAGCTAAAAGCATTTTCTGTAGTATCCTTGCTCCTTAACTGTTTAAAACTGTCATTTAGTGGCTGTTTTTCTGCTGTGATAAACATTTCTGTAGTGTTTTCTGCCTAAACTACTGTAGCTACTAGCTGTAATAGTTTTGAACCACCCTCCCTATTGGTGTCTTTTTCTTATACTTGGTGGCTTTGCAGTTGCCTGCCCCTACTGTAAATTTAATCTGGGACACTCCTCCAAATCTAGTGTCATTAGCTCATTCTACCTAATACAGAGAGAACATTTGAGAAGGTCAACACACTTAGGTTCTTAACCAATTATCTTCTGTTTCTCCTTTCTCCCTTTCCACTTTACTAAAAAAAAAAAAACTTTGCTAGAATCTCTTTGTGTTCTGACCAAGTGTGCTTTTCAGCTGATAAGTATATTTTTGGCATATTTTAACTATTCATAGTTGAATAAAAGGATAATTGATTTCAGTTCAGAATACACTTTGAATCAATTGCATTTATTTAAACTGTATTTGCTTTAATATTCCTACACACTCAAGTGCACTTGAGTTGTTTTTAGTGCTGTTTTAGCTGCTTTTCTGTAAAAAAAATTCTAAGCTTGTTTCCTGCCTTTCCTGTAAATAGTCTAGTCTACATACAGATTTGCTGTATACAGGACTGTTTGTAAGCTTCTGAGCCCCCCCCCAAGTCTCTCTGTGTTGAAGGAAAGCATTCTAGCTTATCAGTGGGAGTGGTAAGCACTAGGTAGCCTATCTACCAAAGAGGAGTGGTTTCTGGCCCAGAAGTTGTAGTTTATTGGCTGTTTGGGCAGTTTTTTTCATCTCTTTCAACTTTCTGGAATAAAAGCCCACATTTGCGCTTGTTCCCCACCTTTCCTGTAACTAGTCTAGTCCAGATACAGATTTGCTTTATCCATGACTGTTTGTAAGCTTCTGAGCAGTGCCAAAGTCTGCTCTTTAATTTTTCCCTTAGATATGCTAGTTCTCTCCTTTGCTGAACTTTTTATTAGTGCAGGAAAGGAGAGTGCTTTTTACTCTAGCATTATTAGTGCTTATTAGTCTAGTACTTTACCAGACTTCTTGTAGCAATTATTGTAGCACACAAAGTGCTACCAGCACTAAATGTTCTAAAAGGAAACAGCTCCAGTACTTATTATTAATGCCCACCCCTCCGGGTATGTCTAAAGGTCAGTTTCCTGTGCTTTCTCTTATTAACCTGGTGAACTTGGGCATTGTGAGGCAATGTAGCAACTGCCTCATGTACATCAACAACCCTCTCCTCTTACCTCCTAACACTCAGACTTGCGAGGGATGCACTAATTTATCCAAATTGGAAGGCAGGCACTCTCCTTCCAAGACTGGAATAGCTGGTCAAGAGGAGAAGGTTAGCACTTGCACCACACCACATGGAACACATAGCACTCCAGAACACACACCAGCACTGCCTTCACATAAAAACACAAACCATACTACCACCTTCACAGACGCTCTCAATAAAAATCTACCCAAACAGCAGAGACCTCCAAGGCAGAAGCACACTCGATCACCACAACACAACACAAATCCTGAGACACATAACTCTCCTAAACAGTGTGCCACTCAACCAAAGTCCCTAAGGCAAAACAGCATATCCAACACACTAGTCATAGGTGACTCAATAGTGAGGCACACTGATGTCCCACTCACTAGGTTGAATAAGGAGAAAGTAATAGTCAGCTGCCTGTCAGGTGCCAAGATTTGCCACATAACGCATGCACGCAGGTCCCTCAACAACAGGTACAAATATGACTCTGTCATTGTACATGTTGGTGTGAATGACCTGAGATGTACATCCCTGGACTACATGAAAAGAGGCATGTGACCCTAGCCCTGAGCAGCATCCTACCATTACCCAGAATAATACCACAGTACAAGCAGAAAATGATTGATTTCAACAAATGGCCAAGCTTCTGGCGTCATTCAAAGGGGATCCAGTATCTGTCTGCCTGGGATGACATGACTGACAGACCTTGATGCTTTGCCAGAGATGGCCTGCATCTGTCACCCCTGGGCTTACGGATACTGGCCAAGGCTCTTGCTAACCCTACAGTGCCTTTTTTAGGTGGTGTTCCAAAGACAAAATTACCACCATAACAGCTACAAAGAAATGCAATCTGAGGGTCATGCTGCTCAATGCTAGGAGTCTAAATCTCAAAATACACTCAGTTGAAGCACTCCTCAAAATGGAGAACATCGACATTTGTGCTGTAACAGAGACCTGGTTTAAAGCAGCAGAAAGCACCCCTGCACTACCAGGCTATAACTTATTCCCCACCTTTTGACCCCAGAACTTGTACCAAAGCTCCAAAAGCAGTGGTGCTTCCAGATTTATAAAGGATGCACACACCTCCAGACTGGTAGCCCAACATAATGTATCAGAGATACTTCAGGTGCAGTTAACATTGGGTAAGACAATGATTGAGGTCGTAGCCTGTTATAGGTCCCCAACCATGTCCAAAGACTCACATTCTGCATTCAGAAGAACCCTAGGGAATATTAGGGTCCAACCTAACACTCTCATACTGGGTGAATTCAATTACCCCTCCATTAACTGGGAAAACTACTCATGTACCAATACACTTGCCCAACATTTCCTGAAATTCATTAATTCCAATGCCCTGGACCAGCTCATTCTTACCCCAATAGAGGTAGCAACATCCTTGACCTGGTCATTACAAACATGGGTGACTGTTGCTCTACATCAATAGTCAAATCCTCCCTGGTTAGCAACTCCTCCCTGGTTAGACGCAACCACAAACTAATCACCTTGGAAATACACATCCCCCCACAAAGGTAACCACCATGAAAAACTTCTCTAAAGTTAACTTTGGGCTCCTAAAAACAGAGGTGGCTACCTCCATGGCATCCATGCAAATGGAGAATAGTTGCATGACTGCCGAATCATACACTAATGCACTGTACGAACACATACACAAATGCATGGATCTCACCATACCCAATAGAACCAAGACGCTCTCCTCCAAAAAAAGGAAGCCAATCTGGTGGTTCCCAGCCATAAACAAACTGTAGAACAGAAGGAGGAAACTGATGTGGAATAAGGTGAAGTCCCAAGACAGGAAAACCTCCCTTATCAGCCTCAACAAAAAGTTGAGATTCCTCATCAAATCCTATAAAGCTAGCTATGAAAACAGGTTTGCAGCAGATTTTAAAGACAACCACAAGGCCTTCTATAGTTATGTAAAGAATCTCCATGGCAATACCCAGATTTGCTCTGAGCTACTGCACAATGGTGCCTCCTGTAATGAGCCAACAGATATTGCCAATATACTGGCCAACAGATTCAGTGCCAACTTTACCCCCCCAAAGGACCAATCACAATACCAGTAGATTTCCAGGCACCCAGTATTACTGCTGCACAGGTTAAAACAGCTCTGTCCAAGGCCAATAATACAGATTCTATGGGAACTGACAATATCCCTGGCTGTGTTCTACATGAACTACAGAGTAAACTGGCACCTCACCTGTATGCCCTGTTCAACCACAGCCTCACCTCAGGCTTTGTCCCTACTGAATGGCGCACTGCTACAGTCATCCCTCTCCACAAAGAAGGAGCGATTACAGCCCCTGGGAACTATTGCCTCATTTGCCTGACGAGTCTGATATGCAAAGCTATGGAATGCATCATCATGGACCTAATAAACAAGGATACAGGGAATCTCCAAACTCTGGATCCCACACAGTTTGGTTTTGTGAAGGGTAGATCATGCCTGCTCAACCTAGTTGACTTCTTTGAGTCAGTCAACAGAGCTGTGGATGAAGGCAAGGTGGTTCATACAGCCTACCTTGATCTGGCAAAGGCCTTTGATACCATTCCCCACTCAGGAATCATAGAAAAATTCACTAAGCTAGGCATCAACCCATATATAACTAGGCGGGTTACAAACTGGCTCACAGATAGAACCCACAGTGTAAAAGTAGCTGACTCCAAGTCAGACTTGATAACCAGTCAGGAGTGGAGTCCCACAGGGTTGGGTCCTGGGTCATTTCCTGTTTGGTATCTACTTCTCTGAAGTCCAGGCCAACATGAAGGGACTCTGGCTGACAAAGTTTGCAGACATTTGCAAGTTGGGAGCTATTATTAACTCGCCAAGTGATGTTGACATCCTACAGAAAGGCCTCACTGAGACCAATGACTGGTGTCAGAACCATGGCCTTAAGCTCAATGCCAAAAAATGTGTCATCATCCCTTTGGGAAAAACCCATTTCCCATGAATTACCACATCGATGGTAGTCCACTGAACACACAAGGTGTCATAAGAGATCTGGGAACACAGGTTGAAAAACCTCTCTTTTGACCACCACATTGCCACTGTGTTCAGAAAGTCCTATTATGTGGTACATCTCATTACTAAGGGTTTTGCATCCATGAAGAAAGAGGCCATTGTCTCCCTCTACTCATCCCTCATTAGCTCAATCATTGAGTATAATGCCCCATTTGGTATGTACCCCACTGGACACCTGCAACAACTGGAGAGGCTGGAAAAGTACCTCACAAAGAGGATCCTAGGCCTTAAACACTTGTCCTATATGGACAGACTCAAAAACCTCCAACTATTCTCTGTCTCATATTGCCTACTTAGAGGCGATCTCTGCTTGACTTATAAAGCCATGTCTGACCCAGCTCTGTTAGAAATGCTACATCTAAAGAAATCCCAATCCCTCCGGACCACAGCCTCCAAATACCTCTACCTCATTACCACAAACAGAACATGCTGGAGGGACAGGTTCATAACCCAGAGACTGCCCAAGCTATGGAATAGACTTCCCATACATGTCAAACAGACCACATCACTGGCCCTCCTCAAAAGAAATCTTGATGAGTGGATGGGAAATAGAACATTCACCCTGGGGATCAGTCCAGTAGCACTAGTTGATAGAGGCACTGGGAACTAATGTTGGGTGACATGCCAGGGTAATCCTATGTGCTAGGCTTGTAAAGGCTCCAGAGCTATTAGCCTAGTACACACCTATCAACCTATGAACCTATGCAGGGTGGCAGCATGAAGGTTGTTAGTGAATAGATTGAAGAGAAGGGGACCAAGGATGGAGCCTTGGGGAACCCCTAGATAATAGGGAGAAGAGGTTATTTTGCACTTGACAGCTTACTTACATCCTGACAAGTAGGCTTGGAACCAGGTAAAAGTGGAGTAGCTTAGACTGAATTTAGTTAGAACAGTTAAGAGTTTATTATGAGAGACAGTATCGAAAGTTTTGGAGAGGTCTAGAAAGATAGAGGATACAAGGTTACCTTCATTTTGGTGTTAGTTAATTTTGCTGGAGAAACTCAGCTCTGGTAGTGCTGTGATTTGGGTGAAAGCCATGTTGGGTGTTAGCTAGAAGGTTGTTGGATAAGAGATGATTTAGGATTTGAATATGGATGCACCTTTCGAGAATTTTGATAAACATGATAGGATGGAAATTGGTCAGTAATTTGACAGTTCAATTGAGTTTCTACCTTTATGTAGTGGTATTATGTAAGATATTTTCCAGATGCTTGTGAAACATTCCTCAGAGATGGAATGATTGATTAGTATAGAAACTGGGTATGAAATGGCCTTGGCTGTGATTTTAAGGTATTCAGCAGGTAGGTTGTCTTCTGCTAGGGTAATGGGTTTAAGTTTGTTAAGATATTTATATATAGTTCCAGTTCGAACTGGTTGCAGGGAGAAGAGGTTGTTTTTATGAGTTAGGAAAAATCTCTGCAGATTTTTTTTCTTTTTATGTTTAGATTGTATTTCAGTATAGTGATTTTTTTTTCTTGTAAATAAACGGTACCAAGAATATAAGGTTCTAGTCTAATTATTACAACAGGACTTGACTTATACAGGTTATGACAGTGAGCGATTTACATATAAAAGCTATGTAAATTAATTTATCAGACATCTGTTTAAATAAATTATGCACAGGGATACACAATTTTTTAAACAATAAACATTTTTATAAATACTGAATGAAATGCCAGAACACAGTATATATACATACATGCATATATATATATATATATATATATATATATATATATGTGTGTGTATGTATGTGTGTGTGTGTATAAAGAAGGCAGAAGAAAAAGGCAAACATAGAGCAAAAATAGTTGAAATTGTAAGTAGGTTTAAAGGGAATAAGGAGGGTTTGTGACAAGCAGCAGAAACATGAGCACTGCACTAGGCATTTAGGTTTAGAGAGTGAAGGTGCAGAGGGAGGTGCAAAGCAAGAAAATATTCTAATAAATTACCAGTGGAGTGAGTTACTTTTTGTTGGTATATTGACAGTAAATGTGTATCACAGATGAGAAAGTTTTATATAACATTCCCTTAGGATTTTATGAATTTTGAAAAGATAGAACGGCTAAGAAAGAGTTTTTGGATAATGCTTTAAAAGTAAAGTAACATGACGTAGTTCTTAATTGAGATGGCAGGTTATTTCATTCAGTAGGAAGATAAATACTTGGATCTCTGTCACCTGTGTTTGTGTTACATCTGACAATGTCTAGGCAGTACTGGTTGCACGAGCACAGTTGGCTAACCATAATGTACCAGAATACAAGGTCATCCAATCCATTTGCTGCAGATTAAGTTGTGGACAAAAGTGAGGTGTATGTAGCTTATTTTGTTTTCAAGGGACATCCAGCACACAGACACTTTAGTACAAAACAGTGATGAGTACAAGTCTTATATCTGAATGCAAAATTTGCAGTTTTAATTTAGGTAGACATCTGACAATTAACACACAGGATTAAAGCCCTGACTCGTTAATGAGCCACTTCATGGTTTGAATCTTTCCATCTTCATTTACCTACTGTGTGAACTTGAGCAAATTATTCGACAATAAAATCCTTTCAGAAAAATTGGGGATTTCAGATAACCCTTTAATGATCTCCTAGACTGCATGCCAAGTAACTATGAACTATTATCAAGCTGCAGAGTATGGATTTTTAGGGATTGCTGGTAGCAATAGTTCAATATAAACATCTAGGCAGTGGAAGTGGTTCTGCTGTTCTTTCCATGAGTCTGGTAGAACTGCTAACGTATTCCATAATAGCCAGTAAGGAAACAGTCTCCAGACTTTTACTGAATGAGCACTTTCATTCTGGCAGAACATTGCTGTTTGTGCTGTGTAAGTCACTTTTTTAATGGAGGTCCTTGGTTGTAATGTTACTATTTTCCTGGAAGTTTAGTTTATGATCATTTGTGGCACCCAGGTATTTCAATAATGCTACTGCTTCTAAAGGTCCTTTTGATCTTTGAATACTTAAATATAGCTATGTGTTGGCATCAGATTTTTCTTATTTAATATAATATAACTTTTTCTTCCATTTAGAATTGGTTTGCTTTGGTCAGTCCATTGGTTTGGTGAGTTAAAGCTAATGTGCAGTTCATAATTAAGGTATGTGAGTTTTTTTAGCAGAGTATATTAAAGTTTTGTCATGAGTGTCTAGGATAATTTGGATTAATTTGATGGGTAGATAAGATTCACTGATAAATATGTTAAAATTAATTACCTAAAGGTAAATTTTCAAGGTATACTTACATTTGCTAAAAAGAGTAGTACAGTTTGCCACTGGACAGCTGAGTATTCATTTCTAAGTAGCTGGTGAGCCAGAGAATGACAACTGAAGAACAACCAAGGTACTGGTGTTGCACACCAAAAAGTACATTCTCACTAATACCCATACCTGACCTACATTAGGTGGATGTGAAACAGTAAGTGCCACATTGGTGGTTCCCTTCTTTTCACATGCGTGGGCAATAAACGTCTCTGGAGCGTGATGCTGCACACCTGTTCAGGGATGCTACTTACATGACCATCCACTGCTACACATGTCATGTCCAGGTCATTCACCAGTATATTTCATCCCATGTAGTGTAGCACAGGGGTATGATTATACATTTCATGATGCATAGTGTTAGTGGTGAAACAGGTAGCACACTTGTCTTTGGTGCAGAAGGCTGTGAGTTTTATTCCCACAAAAGGGTAGATCAATTACTGGCAGTGCAGTGCAGGGTAAGGAGGGTCCTGCATTCCTGAATGTGTCATCTTTCTGATGAGACTTTAACCCAAGGTCCCATTTGGTTGAGTTTGTTTAAAAAGAGTAGGGCAAGTTCCCTGATACCATGGCCAAATTCCCCCTAGTAGTAAAAATATCAGCTGTGGTCTCTCCTGAAAAGAGGTCACTAACTTAATGGGACTAACCCTGTCAACAAAGGATACATAAAATAAAGTAAATCATACTTGGAAACATACTAAACACTATTTACTTCACATTATAAGCCTAGTATGCCATAACAGTACTGAATTTTACAACTTTAGCACTTGTGAAACAAGCTTTCCTGACTAGAGTCATCTCAAGGATACAGCCTGTAATATACTGCTCACTCATTTTTATTTTATTAATTTGTTGGCATTCACTGACTGTGATAGTTAAGCTTAGCTAATAGCTCCTTTTCATCTAAGCCCCAAGGAGAAAAGCTCCAATCTGTTTACAAACTGAAATTAGAAAAATGACAATATAAACAGTATGAGAAAAAAATCAGTATATTTACATAATCTTATAATATTAAAAAAAGTTAGGTATAGCAAAAAAGTGTTGGTTAGAGTGAAAACACTTTTATCCGTTAGTTTAATTATTATTTGAATAATAAGCCATGCATATAAGATACATAGCTTCAATGAAATATATCTAATCAGTGTCTGCACTGTTCTGCAGTCTGAAACTGGGTATGCTAGTCCATCTTCATTTGGATTGTTTTTATAGTATGTATTACAGATGGCACAAGTCCACATGACTTATTCAGTCTGATTTGGCAGATCATTCTCTTCGTCTCTCTCTTCCATTGCACTTTGCTAGTCACCTTTGCAATTCCTAAAGATACCCGCTCGAGCATATGATTTCCCAGTTTCTTAGGAACTATTATTTTGCCTGCTTTAAACATCATAGCACATTTCTTCTTTGACAGAAAAATAGGACAGAATGTTTCTTTACTGATGATTTTTGCTCAGACTATTGTTGCTGCAGAGGATTTAAAAGTACGAACTATTAACAAGCCACTTCCTGTAGTCCCAGGTTTCATGCCCTCAAACTCCACTTACCTACTGCCAGCAAGTCTCTTAGCTCTACAATGCTCATGGGTAATTGGGCTATAGGCTACTAAATGGTCTCATAGACTACGTACCTACTAAATAACGATGAACACCCTTTGATAACTGCAGTTTTATATTGTTATCAGCTTACTTCTGAATTTCCTTTGCATTCTATTCTTTTGGAGGTACTGTGGTATTACCAAGAGAATTTATGGTTCCCCATGCAACTTTACATGCTTTTCTGGTAAATATGTTCAACTCAACATAGCTGCTATGTGTAATTCTTAGCCTAGCCTTTATTTCACATTCTAGTCAAACTTCTTTAAATGAGGTGATATCCCTATAATCTCAAAGACACCATGTGTTTCTACATGAATATGTTTAAAGTAAATATATATACATGGAATTTCTCACATGCATGCATTATCGCTAATGATTCATATTTTTTTTTATCTGAACAAATTCTTTTGTGCATTTGTAAATACTTATGACCCAAGAACAACTGAGACATTATCCTGCAAGATTACAGCTCTTCCATCATTCTTAGTGGCATTTTGACTGTTTATTCCCATAATGATATTTTAATGCTGGAGCACATGTAAGTATTTTTCAGCATTTCAAACTCTTCCATTCATAGCTCCATTACAACTTGCTTAGAGGTGGGCCAGAATATTCATAACCCTTGCACAACATGGTGTACATGAAATGTGCATGTCACTGTTTTTCCATGATAAGAGAGTTAGCATGATCCAGAAAACTTAATTGTGATAATGCTGGACTATGTACCCTTTGTTGCTCCAGCAGCTACCAAAGATAGTGACTGAACACTACAGTTATTCAATGTAGCTATCAGTATCTGTGGTGCTTATGTAAATGGAATACAAGGAATAGACCGCAGTCTTATGAAAGGGAATGGCTACTGTTTGGAAACTGAGCATGCTGACCTTTTTATTTACTATATATCACAGTAATAACATCATTGCAGACTGCAACGGTGTAAAGCTTCAGGAATCCCCATGGATAACCACATTGTGTTATGCAAGGGAGGGACTGACAAACATCTCCTTGATTCATCTTAGACTTGTTACCATGTACTAACACATTTACTACAACTGTCTTTTAGACACATGTTATACTGTATCTGTCATCTAGGTATTTGCATGAGATACTGATGCCTGTAGTGCAGATGCACAGCTATGTTCCAGAGTCATAGGTCTTAGCAGTTCAAAAAATTTTTGGTTCATTGCACATGCATTCAAAACATAGGTGCTTTGCATGCCTCTCATAAGGAAGGGTCTGGTTTTGTGTCTGTCCCAGTGGGTGGGGGAGTCCCATTCTTACTGCTTTTGGCATGTCAGGCTGTGATACTAAGTTTGTATGTGTGCATGGTTTTCAAGCGGTACTGTGCTGAATTTAGGTCATTTTGTTTTTTTCATATATCATACCTCTCAACCTCTTAGAGCAATAAATCTGGCAAAGTCATAAGGAAAAGTGGGACAAAGGCCCAAACATAGGGACAAGTTTTAAATATTGCTCTTACAAACTTAGAAAGTTGATAGAACAAGTGTTACATTAGCATGAATTTTCTGAAGGGTATGAAGTCTGAAACTCAAATGTCTGTCTTTATTTTCTGACTTCAATCTTTAATGAGTTGCCACTAATTTGCCAGAAAACCACAATTTTAAGAAAAATGGACCAAAAATATGAGGCAAAAATCTGGACATGTAAAAAACTGTACATTTGAGAGGTATGATTTATATATATATATATATATATATATATATATATTTACTTTACTTGACAGCTGATGTTGTTGTTTACCCATGCTGTGCTCAGCAATACATCAGCTGTGGCATCCAGTTGACTTTCAGGGATGGTATTTAAATACAAGTCTGCAGCTGTAGTCCTACATGCATGTGGGAGTAAGCAGACCATACACTGGAGCTTTACCCTTTATGAATTGTATCCACATCCTCACATACAACTTTGCATGCTGACACAGTTGTTGGCTAATTTAAGGTGCACAGATGCATACAAAGACTTCCACAAATGTGTCAGGAGTTTTGTGATTTGTATAGTGTTCTTATTTATGTTTCTCAGGTTTTGTGAGCCTTATGCATTGCATGTTCATGCAATATTTATGAATATTATGAAGTATTACTTCAGATATGTTAGTTACAAATTTTGCAACATACTACATCATTCCTAGAAATCTCTCCAGTGCCTGCTGATGTTTCAGCCTTAGTATTTCTACAATTGCTCAGATTTTTTGGATTATGTTTCAGTCACTCTAATATTAGAATATAGCCCATGTAGTTCAGACTTATCACTCTTTTTCCTTTGCTCCAGTTCAGACTGAATAGATGGTGTGTTACTTTATTTAGCAGTCCTGTCCGTGTCTTCCCATGCTCTTCTTGTGTCTAACCCATACTGATATATCAAGTTTACAGCACCTTCAAAGATGATAATTACTTGGACAGCAACTCTTTAGAATATCACAACAAAAAATGTACGTCTATTTCCTAATGGTATAGTGAATGTACACAGTTTGGAGCCAGGTTGTATCTACTACTGAAACAAACTTATTAGTTGGCATTCTTGAAGCCACTTCTTTTTATCATTATTCATATCTTTCAGATAAATAAAATGCAGTTTGTGGATTTCATTTCAACAGTCACAAAATAAATAGCTCATTCTGGTTGCTCTCACTGCTTCTTAACTCTAAGGTTCCCATGCACCTTGTTTCCTGTTCAGCTTTACTTTTGAATGCTTTAGGTAGCTTTCTGGTAGCAAGTATTACTGACATAGCATCTTTACTTGAATTGGATAGTCTCTTGGCTAGCTTCCTCTGCCTGTAAACGAAACAGCAAAGTCATGCAAAATATTATTGCTTTGGCTTTGCTCAGTATCTCAGATGTTTCTCTGATAGTGTGCTTGATTTTGAATTTATTCAGTCTTTGCTTTTACAATGCAAGTTTTATTTTATCTTTTCAGTGTATTACAAGTCAGAAAACAAAAAAAGTAGAAGGAAAATAACTTCTTTAAGATCAATTATTTGAAATACTGTATTTTCGTTTTAGTTTTGTACTCATAGATCATTAGTTTTTGACCCACCTGGTGCCCCAAGTGGCCTGTATATGGTACCAATGCACACACTGCGCTCTCTTTAGGGCAACCTGCCCCATCTTTTCAAAATTATATTTGATAGTATATTACATTCTTACTTATTTTTAGTTTAACTTCTACATGCTGCCCATTAATTATCAGTATTTCTTTCCAACAGTCTGTCTTGTGCGCCCATTTCACTGTTTCAGAAATATTTTCTGGTTTTACATTATCAAGTCTTCTGATATCCACAACCTCAAATAAACAGTTTATTTTCATATTTCTGTTCAACTATACACAAATGCATTTCAACACACTTCTTTTATTATTGCACTACTTACAGAAATGTCCTTTTCTAACACAATTTCATGCTTATAGGTGAACCTTATAGGTTCATAGGATGATACTAGGTTATTATCCCAGAGTCCCTTATAAGCCTAGCCAAGAATTTCACCCATGTTCCCAAAAAGCCAGCACCTGTTTCCCCTGTCCAGCAAGGACACAGGTGGGATCCCACGGGTATATTTTGTTTCCCATCCAGTCATCCAGGTTCCTCTTAAAGAGGGCTAGTGAGGTACTCTGTTTGACATGGAAAGGGAGGCTATTCCGCAGATGGGGGAGTCTTTTAGACACAAATCTAGCCTGCCAACAAGTTCTATTAATGTCACTGACCAGGTTGAAGCCATGCATGTGGGTTTCACGAGTGGAATTTGACTTATGGATATGCAGCAACTCCATCAAGGCTGGGTCTGAGATGGCCTTGTATGCAGGTCACCTTTGAGCAGTCTGTATGAGACTGAGTAGCGGGACAGGGCTTTTAGCCTATCTGTATAGGATAGATATTTGAGACCCTGGATTTTCTTGGTCAGGAACCTCTGTGGTCTCTCCATCTGCTACATGTACTTGGCAAGGTACATGCCGAAGGGGGAATTGTACTAGATAATGGGTCTGATAAGGGAGGAGTACAGGGATGTTATGACCTCCTTGCTCCAGGATTAAATACCCTTATTTATGAGTTGAGCCATGTAGAAAGCCTCCTATATAACGGAGGCAATATGCTGGTCAAAAGTCAGGTTGGTATCAACGTGGGTGTCCAAGTCCCCAATGACTGACTGCTTGTTTAGTACGGTGTTATTAATGTGATAATTAGTGAGGATGCTGTTTTTTCCAAAGGTGATAATGATGCATTTCTTGGCATTTAGTTTGAGGTCATGCTTCTAGCACTAGTCATTAGTTTGGGTAAGGCTCTCTTGGAGGATGCTCACATCACAAGGGGAATTTAAGACACCACCCAGCTTGTAGTCATCTGCAAACCTGGTCAGCCACAGACCACTGGTTTTGGCTTGCACCTCAGAAAAGTATATCCCAAAGAGTAGAGGCCCCAAGACCGATCCTTGGGGTACACTGCTCATTACAGGTCTACTACTAGAGGTGGCTTCCCCTATTGTGACTGAGTGGGTTCTATCAGTGAGCCAGTTAGCTACCCATCTGGTAACATATGGGTTGATACCTAGCTGGGAGAGTTTATCTATTATGCCCGAGTGGGGAATAGTGTCGAAGGCTTTGGCTAGATCAAGGTAGGTGGTGCCCACTGTCTTCCCCTCTTCCATGGCTTTGGTGATTGTTTTGAAGAAGTTGACCAAGTTTAATAGGCATGATCTCTCTTTGACAAAACCAAACTGTGTGGGGTCAAGCTTTTGGAGGTTGCCAATGTCCTTGTTTATAAGGTCCATGATAATGTGCTCCATGGCCTTGCAGATCAGGCTAGTTAGGCTGATGGTCCTATAGATGCCTGGGTCAGTGGATGCATCTGTTTTGTGTAGAGGGATGATAGTGGCTGCCCTCCATTTGGCTGTGATGAAGCCGCTGCTCAGGCTTTGGTTGAATAGGGTGCCTAATGGAATTGACAGCTCATGCCTGAGTTCATGTAGGACTCAGTTGTTGTCAGGTCCCATGGAGACTACTTTTTTGCCTTTGAGAGGGCATTAAAGAGCTACTCCCTGGTGATGTGGGGGGACTGGTGCTGGGGATGTCTTGGTTTACTGATGGGGGGACAGGGGGGGGTGAAGTTTTCACTGAACCTGGCTGCCAGCATTAATTAAGCACGTCTTAATTAAAATGATGTGATCTGTTTGGCATCTATTTTGGAATGTCAACATGGCTTTAGGCCTTTTCATAGCACAACCACCGCTCTCCTCTCCTTCACAGACTTTATTAACAAAAATCGCAATAATAACATCCTATCTTCAGCTCTCTTTATTGACCTGTCCAAGGCCTTTGACATGGTCAACCACTCTCTCCTCTTAAAAATTCTCGAATCTCTTTCCTTAGAACCTAACGCTGTCCACTGGTTTAGTTCCTATCTCACTAACAGGAAACAGGCTGTCCTCTGGAATAAGGAACTCTCATCTCTTCTCCCAATCTCTCTCGGAGTCCCCCAAGGCTCTATCCTTGGACCCCTTCTTTTCTCCCTCTTTATAAATGACCTACAAGTAGCTATTCCCCAGGCTACTTGTATACAATATGCTGATGATTCCACACTAATCTGCTCTGCTAAATCCATTTCTGAACTTCAAACAAATACTCAAGCTGTATTTTCAAAAGTTGAAACTTGGTTCTTAAATCGTTGCCTACTCCTAAATGCAAAAAAAACCAAACTCTTACTCTTTAAGCCTACGACCAGATCCCCAACTTTAGATTTCACTATCTTATCTAACAATGGAACCATTATAACACCCGACCCTACTACCAAACTGTTAGGTGTCACAATTGACAACAATCTTACCTTTGACTGTCATATCAACAACACTATTAAATGTGTAAATAGGAAACTTGGCTCTCTCTATACAATTAAGACTTTCTTAACCTCCCCAGCCAAAACTACTCTTGCCCACTCTCATCTCATTTCCACTCTTCTTTACGCTTCTCCCATCTATACTAACCTCAAGAAAAACAATCTTTCCAAACTGTCTACTACCTACAATAACATAGCTAGATTTGTTACTGGGAAGCCTTTCAGAACTCACCACTGTCTGAATCTGCAGCAACTGAACTGGCTTGAACTGTCAAACATGTTACTTCTTTCCCAACTTACATTTGTCCAAAGAGCTTTCTACCAATCTCTTAACACACCTGTACTTTCTAACCTCTTAACCCCATACGCTAATCTAAACTCACTCCGCTCATCTAGCAAACTGCTAGTTACCCTAATCAAATCTAATAACCTAGCTGGTGACTCCCTCTTCTCAAACTCCATCGGTAAACACTGGAACCAACTTCCTACCGAACTTACTTCCATTCCAACTACTTTTCTATTTAAACAAAAACTCAGAACATACCTCAAAAGCCACTGGATGTGTCCCTGCTCTAATCCTGACTAAATGTTGTTTCCCCCCTTAACCCTCTTTTCTCTCCCTTCTGCTGTGCCTCCTCATTTCTCCCTTTAGCTCCCCTCCTCCCTACATACCTCTCTCATATTTCTCTCTCCCTATTGACTATGACTCTTTTCCTATAAACCTGTATTTCCTATCTCTCTCTCTATTGTTGTCTCTCTCTCTTCTCCTTGGTCTTCCTCTTTCTTTACCTGCTGTTAAACTTAAGCAAAAATGTTCAATATGATGTTTTTTTAGATTATCCAGATAGTTAAACTCCTTTCCTTTTGGTAACAATGTACATTTCTCTGCCTTTGGTATTTCAATTTTTTGCTCCTTGTTTTTTACACTATGTAATAATATTCTTTATGATCGCATTTAGATTGTATAGAAATTTTTACTTCTACCCTTGTTTGGATAACAATATTCCTTGTCTAAGTCCTACCAGTCTGTAATCTGTTGTCTCTATATGTGGAGCTTTTCTCCCCGGGCCTCTACTGAAAATGGAAATATATCCAGCTAGACTAGCCCGGTTAACAAATGTAAAATAAATAAATAAATAAATTATACACTGCACTTTATCATATTAAAGTCATAGCACATCCTGACATTATTTTTTATTTTTGCTCATTTATTCAGCTGATTTCACATACATTCATTTTCTCAGTTAGTTATTTTAACTGTGCCATAGTAATGCCACTTGCTCTGCAAACATCTATATTTTTGATAAGGTCAGATTTAATTCTTTTAAAAGTTTCTTTCATCATTGCTTATACCACCAATTATTTTCTGTTTTATTAGATAATCAGGGAGCTCGCCGATTATACAGTCTTTGGCTCTGTTCTTCACCTCACTAGTATACTTTCTACAGTCTCTGTCAGATGTTGTTAGAAAACAAAAATGCCTAATAAATGGCAACTTCTTTCGGTGTTAACAATAACTATTTTTTTTCAAAGTGCTGCTATTTTGCATTTCTCCTCATCAAGTAAATAAATAAATAAATAAACAAACAAACAAACAAACAATAAACAAACAAATAAATAATTAAATAAAAGAGCTTGTTTGGGATTTACTTTTCTGACTTGCAGGCCAAAACCAGGTGCTATCATCAAGTCCCCTAGTGAGGTGGACATCCTCCAAGAGGGTCTCCCCCAAACAAATGACTGGTGCCAGAAACATGGCCTCAAATTGAATGCCAAAAAATGCATCATCATCGCCTTTGGGGAGAGTGATGTAACCACAAATGATCACATTGCTAATAAGGTCCTAAGCACGCAATTAGTCGTGAGGGAGTTGGGCACCTAGGTTGAAAGCAAACTGACTTTTGACCACCATGTTGCCTCTGTTGTACAGAAAGATTTCTACATGACCCACCTCATTAGTAAGGGTTTCTCATCCAGGGACAAGGAGATCATAACATCCCTGTATTCTTTCCTTTTAAGAACCATTATTGAGTACAATGCCCCTTTTGACATGTATCTCACACAGCACATGTAGCAGTTGGAGCGACCACAGAGGTTCCTCACCAGGAGAATTCAGGGCTCAAACTTCTACCCTACAAAGATAGGCTGAAAGGTCTGTCCCTCTACTCAGTCTCATACACACTCCTCAGAGGTGACCTCTGTCTGGCCTACAAAGCAATCTCAGACCCTGCCTTGATGGTACTGCTGCAAGCTCCACTCAAGTAACCTGCACAAACAACCTCAACCTGGTCTGTGGCATCAATAGGACTTGGTGGGACAGATTTGTGTCCCAGAGACTCTCACTTCTGTGGAATAGACTCCATCTCCATGTCAAGCAAAATATCTCATTAACCCTTTTAAGCACAACTTGGATAACTGGATGGGGAACAGAAAATACCCCCCTGGGATTCCACCTGAGTTCCTGATGGACAGGGGCATCAGGTGCTGACTTGTCAGAACATGAGCTAAATTCTTGGCTAGGCTTGTAAGGGCCTCAAGGCCAATAACCTAGTAACATCCTATGATCTTATGATCCTATATACCTTTTTGGCTTCCTCCTCTCCCCTCCAACAAGAGCCACCATAGGCAAAGGCATACTATTTGGTCAAATGGAGGCCAACCACGTATAGCGACTGCATCTAAGAAAAAAAAACAGACAGACCTGCAGTTATTTTTTCAAACCCTTTTTCAAACCCTGTTCTAGGCGTCTACAGTATCCCTGCATCGGTCCTGCGGTTTGGGCTTCCTGATTTGGCATCCTGTAACTTGCCCTGGATGCTCCGTCCCTACATTTTAAGCAAAGAAATACCTCTGGCAAACTCCTGAAGACACCTTGAGTTCACCTGCTTACCTGGCACTTAGAAAGCTACCACTAAGAAGAACCCCCCACAAGATTGAGTAAATTAACTTGCCCTGGGTGCTCAGTCCCTACATTTTAAGCAAAGAAATACCTCTGGCAAACTCCTGAAGACACCTTGAGTTCACCTGCTTACCTGGTACTTACAAAGCTACCACTAAGAAGACCCCTCCCCACACAAGATTGAGTAAATTAACTTGCCCTGGGTGCTCCGCCCCTACATTTTAAGCAAAGAAATACTGCTGGCAAACTCCTGAAGACACCTTGTGTTCACCTGCTTGCCTGGTACTTAGAAAGCTACCACTAAGAAGAACCCCCCCCCCTACAAGATTGAATAAATGTATGTGCTTGCAACTAATTTCTCTGCTAACTTGTTGTACTTCCTTTGAGTTAGTCTGACTTTCCGTGTGTGCATTTTTAGCAGCCCACCGCAGACTGCTTGCCTTCTCCCCCCTCCTATTAGCCCTATCTTAGAATTTGTTTTGATTCATTCCTGCTGCTCACTATCTCCCTCCACCTCTAGGTGGCAGCACTTGTTTACGCAACCCCACCAGTCACTCTTTATATACCCAATAGGTTTAATCATCATACTAGAGGCTCTAGCCATGAGAGAAAGCTGTGATCTAATTTTCACACCTGGTAATATCCCCTCCCTCCTTACTCAGCCTCCCTCAGTAAGAGCTGACTAAAATACCTTGCCTGAAAAGTAAAACAAGAAAGAATATAATCAAGTACAAACCTCCTCTCTTTAGTTATTTAAACTGCTTCTTGCTGTTACTTTTTTCTGCTGCACTCTCTTCTTTTGCTCTTCCCGCTCCGTTCGCCTTGCAGTCTCACTCCGCTCCCCTACCCTGCCCCCAATTCCCACCCGCCCCAGTACTCCTGCCCTTATTCATCACTTGCCCCTCCCTCTTACGCCTATTACCTAATTACTACACCCCTTTCAACTCCTCCCACCAAAATCCCTCCCTCCCACACTCTTCCAGTCATACTCCATCTACTCACCCACACTCTCCTCCTCTCTCCCTTAATTCCTAGAAAACCTCAATTCCACTATAAACCCTCTCATTATCAGCCTTTCTCTCTCCTTCACATCTACACTTATCTCTCTCTCTCATCTAACATGACCTCCTTAAATCACCATACTTTCCAGGTCCAGTGTCTCCTTTCTCTCTTCCTAATTCCCCTATGCTATGCTAGCTCATATTCCTCCCTTACTTGTCCATTACTACCCACAAAAGTAACCTCCATAAAATTCCATCCTCATCCTCATTATTACTCACATTTCCACTCTATCTCCCCCTTTCTCATTCAGCCCAACCCTCTCCACCTATTCCACTCTAAATTCTTCCTCTTCACCTGCAAAGCTAAGATACTGTCACCTAATCTAATCTCAAAACTCCCCAAACACATTCCTAGCAAACCAAAATGTCTAAAAGACATTCCCTTCAACAACATAATTCAAGCTGGTGATATCCATCCCAACCCCGGTCCTTCTCACTGTAATAACACCAACCCCTCTACTTTTTCCTCCCACATTAATCACCTAAAGATCATTACTATCAATGCACAGAGTCTTTGTAACAAAGCTCACCATTTCCATACTTGGCTAAACCACAACCGACCTGACATCCTAGCCATAGCTGAAACCTGACTCAAACCCTTCATCTCCGACTCATAGATCCTGCCCCAAGGATATAATATTCTCAGAAACAACCGACTAGGAAAAAAAGGTGGTGGCACTGCCCTAGTCTACTCTAACCTCCTCACCTTAATTCCCCTCCAAATTCCAATCCCACAATTTCAAAACACCAAACTAATTGCTGGACTACTTAAGCTAAACAAGCACAAAAATATTTGCTTCATTGCCCTCTATATCTCTCCTGGTAATAATAGCTCAACTCTTGAGGAGATTCTCTTATGGGTATCCACAAAAATTAACTATGAAACTTGTATCCTAGGATATGTAAATATTAACTGGAACAAAATAATTAGGCCCTCTCCATCCCTATCCATCAATCTCTACAGCTTTACTCAAATAATCCACTCTATCACTCGACCTAATAAAACAAATCCCCCTGGTTCCACTTTAGATTGGATCCTAGTCTCAAATCCTAACAAAATAATCAACTCAGGCACAATTCCAGATACCATTAGAGACCACCTCCCAGCCTTCATCCATCGCTCCACTAGCTCTTCCCCATACCAACACCAACACATTCACACTCGTACACTCACCAACTTAAACCCACCACTTTTTCAAACAAATGAACTGGCAAACTCTAAAAACCCTTCCCCTTGACAAAGCCATAGACTACTTCAACTCTATCTTCCTTGACACTCTAAACTCCCTAACCCCCTAAGATATAAATGAATAAAAACTAATACAGCTCCATGGCTTTTCAAACAAACAAAACAGGCTATGCACCAAAGAGACAAACTCTAGAAGCTCTACCAAAATAATAAACTGCCCACTACCTTGCTTCAATATAAACAGCTCCGCGACCTAGTAAAACAGCTAATCACCAAGGACAAAAGAATCCTACTATATCAAGCTCCAGTTCAATAACAATAAAAACCCAACGCAATTCTGGAATTCTATAAACTCTCTCCTCCATCCAGGCTCAAAGAATAATCCCTGTCCTGACCCAAGCAAATCCGACCCAGAACTAGGCACTGAATTCAATTCATTTTTCATAGAAAGCATCTCTGCCCTTACCAAATCTTTTCCTAACAATAACCCAACTGCCCTTCACTCTCAGCCTCCAAACTCTCCTAACAACCCTCCTCTTCTGTTTGAGCTTAAACCCATCTCCACAAACCTTATAAAAAAACTCCTTTCCAAATTCAAACCATACAGTAATGCTCCTGACAATATTCCCCCCTCCTACCTAAAATATGCTGCAGATGGTATTGCTCTCCCAATCAGCATCATTATAAACAGATCCATAAATGAATCCTACATCCCCAAACTTTGGCGCTCAGCTTATATCATCCCTCTCCATAAAGGAGGCAAAAATACAAGTGTCTCTAATTTCTGCCCCATTGCTCTGCTCTCCCCAATCTCTAAAATCCTTGAAAAATGCATTCACCACCAACTTATGCCATTCCTAACCCAAAACAATCTTCTCACACCCACCCAGCATGGTTTCCGCCCAGCCCACAGCACCATAACCGCCCTTCTCTCTTTTCTTGAAACTGTCAATCAAGCCAGAGACTCTGCACACCTAGTTTCTACTGTTTTACTAGATATGTCTAAGGCATTTGACACAGTTTCCCACAACCACTTACTCAACCATCTCTTAAACCTTCACCTCTCAACAAAAACTTTATCCTGGTTTTCTAGTTATCTAGCAGGCAGATCTCAGGCAGTCAAATGGAAGAACTCCATCTCTTCTTTCTTACCTACCCCTACAGGCGTACCACAGGGATCCATCCTCGGGCCCATGCTTTTCAACATTTTCATCAGTAACTTCCACACTGCTATTCCAGATGCAAAAATCATTCAATATGCCAACGATTCTACCTTAGTCTGCTCTGCTACTAACTTCTCTGAACTGCTGACAAAAACTCAAACTGCATTCTCTACACCAGAAAACTGGATGCAGCAAAACCACCTCTCTCTCAATGCAAATAAATCTAAAATCCTACTATTCCCCCCTCTAAGACCTACTCCTATAACAAAAATGAATTCAAAGTCCTTAGCCAATCAAACTCACCCATAGAAGTGGTACCTTCTGCAAAACTCCTAGGCATAACCGTTGATGAACACCTCAAGTTTGACACCCACATTCAACAAAACATTAAAAAAACCCACCAAAAGCTAGGTATGTTGTATAGGAACAATCGCTTTCTCTCTAATTCTACTAGGCATACTCTGGCTACTACATATCTTCTTCCTTCCTTATTATATGGTGCTCCTCTCCTAACCAACCTGTCCACCTGTACAACCTCCAGACTTGAAAACTGCTACAATAAAATCTCTAAATTTGCCACCAATTCCAAACATTCCACCCATCATTGCCTCACCCTTCAATCCTTGAATTGGCTAGAAATTTCTAACCACTTGGACTACCTGCAACTATCCACAGCACATAGACTTATATTCGATCCCACAAAATGCCCTGCTCTAGCTAATATCCTTCCCCCTTATATTCCTGACAGAATACTTAGATCTGAGAACCAGAATCTAATTGCTATCCACAAACCTAAGCGCCCTGCTGGCCAACTGCTCCTCTCTTATGCTCTAGGCAAAAAATGGAATTCCCTTCCCTCCACACTAAGAACTACATCTAACTCTGACAACTTCAAAAGCCAACTTTTCAAACACTTGTCCACTAAATGGAAATGCACCTGCCTCCACCCTACTTAATCCTTGCTATCTCTATGCCCTAGAGGTCCTTTCCCATGGTACTCAGCTCTCTTAATCTCCCACAGTCTCATACCTACCTTTACAAGCTCTCTAACGTCTTTAGCTTCACTATCTTTAACCAACTTAAAATTCCTAGAGCTGTGCTCACTTGACTAAACCTGTAATTAATGTAAATATTGTGAATAATTTTCTACTTTCTACTTTAATTATGTATATAAAGCAAGCATAATCTGATTCCTCAACAAATGTAATTTAACTGACACTCACTCTCAACACTCATTTTCCCTTGCATCAAAAGTAACTGAATCACCCTTAACTTCTCTCTTAACAGATTCTTCCAACTACGCTTGTTGTAAATTCTTATTTGTGTTTCCCAATACAATGTTAACTTGTATACGCCTGCATTTTATTGTAATTTGAACTTGTACAATGCTTTCTTGGAGCTTTTCTCCCCGGGCCTCCACTGAAAATGGGTCATGTTGACCCAGTGGACTTCCCCAGTAACCAAACTGGAAATAAATTAATAAAATAAATAAAATAAATATTTTATAACAAAATCTGTCACTTCACTGCCAGCTCCCCAAACAAAGAACACTGCAACCACTCTATTAAAAAGACCAACTGTCTATTCATAAAACAAAGAACAGACATGAAAATGACTGTAGCTAGTTTACAGCTAGCTAATTAGAATTATAGCTGTGTGCTCATATACAACAGTAGGAGTTAACCAGCATTCCATGACACCGAGGTGTACTCATGGCTAGCATTGCTAATGATGACACTATAAGACATCATTGGGTTCTGTCTGTTGGGGATTACTAACCAGAAGACTATCTCAATGCTGTACCTCCTGGTGCTGGGGTGTAGTTCCAATGGAAGTTGTGCAACTAGCATAATATATCAGAGGTCACTGATAAATGTACACTGCCAATGGCAGCCAGCGATTTGTGTCCATGGACTGTACCCCTGCAGCAGATGGACGAAGGATGCAATGATGTTTGTTACTGCCTCACCATAACTGGAAATCTTTGATGCTGCAGCCAGTGTGGTTTCTGTAAATGCTGCTGTTGGGCAGCCTTCCATGAGTAGTGTGAGTGACACATCTTGTGCATTGCATGACTGCTGTTAGCACTAATAGAGCAGCTATGGGCGTCCATATATAAACAATGTACATATTTCTGTCATGAAGTATGTGTAGTCAGCAGTGCTGCCTATGATCTAATGTATCAACTGACTGCAAAGACTTAATTGCAGCAGCTACTATTCTGGATTCTCCCATTGGCTGCTGGTTCACATTTCTATATTTCATAGCTTAGTGGTTATAGCCAATAAACTCCTCAACTACACAGCATCACCAGAGTCATAATGGCACTCCTCTGTTAGTGCAATGCCTTCTAAATGTAGCTAGCATGGTAATTCTGGGGTCACTATACCATCAGACTGCTACTCATGGGGTGGGTATATCCTCACATAATGGAGAATTCCACATCGGCATGAGTATGATTCCATTGCTATGGTACTGGCCAATGACATCAGTGTCATCAGGATGACTACATCTGGAGGTCATTGTAGTAGAGAAGATGACATATTGATTAACGTCTGTGTCTTTCATATCAACTCAGAGTTAACTGTTTTGCCTGATACCAGGTTTAGTGCTTGGGAAATGTTTTAATTCCATTAGGCAGTGATCATGACATTGAATTTCTTTCTGATCATGTTACTAATACCAGTAGTTATAAACTCAGACTTACACTGTATTCTGTAAAACAACAAAAGAAATGGTCAGTACCAAAAGATAAGATTTATTAAAAATCCTGGAAGGCAATTGATTTGCCTAGGTGCTGGAGTTTTTTAATAAATCTTATATTTTGGTACTGGCCGTTTCTTTTGTTATTTTATACAATAAGAATTTTTGTTTTGTCATTGTGGTTTACACTGTATTCTAACTGTGGGATGACAAAGCCTCAAGAAAGGGATGATCCCCTTTTCTTAAGGGTGTGTAATCCTGGGGTTAGAAAAATTAAGTAGAGAGGTGAGTGTAGGAAAACATAACATTTTGTCTCATTCTCTGTTTCTGTTTATGAGGTGTGGCAAAATATACTGTTTGGTGTTGCTCTCTATTTCTGTTTATTGGCATTAGGATTCCAGTTGTGACTTGACTTTTAGCCATGTGGAAGTTAATATTTTAATCTCCAATTTTCTGAAATGGAGAGTCATGGAGATTCTCATTTCAAGTGTCAATGACTATAGTGGCAGCTTTTTTATTTTCTCAGCTTTCTAAGGTCAATAGGCAGAATCTTGCAACATATTCTAAATGCAACATTGAACAGCCTTAGGAAAGGGACCCGTTCTTCTCCTAAAGGTGTACAACTTCAGATTAACAACAATTAAGTAGCGAGGTTGTGGGAATGAAGCCCTCACATAGTACAGAGGGCCTACCAATCTGCAAAAGAACAATCTTTTGTAGATTTTTGCTTCATTTTTTGCATATTGCATCAGAATTCTGACCACTGAGTTTGTTTTTTTCATCCATTCAAATGTCATTGCCTTAAATATTAGCTTTCTTAATAGAAAGCATTAGGGATTCCCATTCCAGTAATCAGTGATCATAATGTCAACTTTTGTCTTTCTGGCTTAGTAAAGTCACAATCAGAATCCTATTGTGTATTCCAAGTCCAAGATCTGAGAACCTTAAAAAGGGGATACTGTTTTCATATGAGGATGTGAAATCTGAAAGTTAGAATAAAGTATGTAGTGTGGGAGCAAAACACCCCACATGCAGGTAAAGGAGGCAAAAAATGTTATTTGTGATGATTTCTGTTTTTGCTTATGGGCATCAGGATTCTATTTGTTGACTTACACCCATTCAGAAAATGGCATTTTAATCTCTACTTTTCTAAATGTCAGACTTTTGGATATGATGATCATACTGCTTTTCTGTGTTCTTGAACATTTGTATTTATATGCATATTACTAGTCTTCTGCCCACTTTGTACACATCACATATCACTTCACATATTTGTGTTTGACTTGTTTCATATAGTTTAAACTTACTTCGGTGAGCAAATGCTATAGTGTGACATACTTCTGTAGGGCGGTGTCTGCTACTGAACTTGACTGTGTTGTCTGAGTGATGCCAGGTGGATTTTATATTCTAGTCTTTACTTTGGTATTCTAGTCCTGGTTTGGTGGGTCAAGGTGGTGACCAAAGTTTGCAGGGTGAGGGTGAATTGTACTTTGGATGCTACATTGGTGCAGCACACCCTATTAGATATACAGTGTAATCATTATCAAGAGTCATTCAGACAACAGTTGCATATCTGCAGATGTACAAAGACTTGTTCACAAATGTTCCTCATGTGACAATGCACCCTGCTATATACATTGTACCTAGAGGATGACAGGCCCTGGAATGAGGCCAGGAGCTACAAGTCTGAGATATATGCAGCATCATCCATGAGGCATGCATCTGTGGTATGTCCATTTCAAAGGCATGGTAAAGGGTAGACTAAGATATGTGGAGGGGTACTGTGTGCTGGGCAATCATGATTTTAAGCTTATTATTCTCCCTCCCTCTTCCTTCCAGCAACTAAATAGAGGACATTAAATGCCTCGGTTAACAGTTTCTCCAAATTATTTACTTCTTCAGGTGTTTTGTCTTTATCGCTCAGCTGTGTTTTTAATATATATTTTCCCCCGTATTTTTATGCTTCAAGGTAAAGATATGAAGCCTTGAGCATCATGGACTGGGCTAACAAAAAGCTATATGTCTGTCATAAGCTTTCTTAATAGAAAGCATTAGGGATTCCCATTCCAGTAATCAGTGATCATAATGTCAACTTTTGTCTTTCTGGCTTAGTAAAGTCACAATCAGAATCCTATTGTGTATTCCAAGTCCAAGATCTGAGAACCTTAAAAAGGGGATACTGTTTTCATATGAGGATGTGAAATCTGAAAGTTAGAATAAAGTATGTAGTGTGGGAGCAAAACACCCCACATGCAGGTAAAGGAGGCAAAAAATGTTATTTGTGATGATTTCTGTTTTTGCTTATGGGCATCAGGATTCTATTTGTTGACTTACACCCATTCAGAAAATGGCATTTTAATCTCTACTTTTCTAAATGTCAGACTTTTGGATATGATGATCATACTGCTTTTCTGTGTTCTTGAACATTTGTATTTATATGCATATTACTAGTCTTCTGCCCACTTTGTACACATCACATATCACTTCACATATTTGTGTTTGACTTGTTTCATATAGTTTAAACTTACTTCGGTGAGCAAATGCTATAGTGTGACATACTTCTGTAGGGCGGTGTCTGCTACTGAACTTGACTGTGTTGTCTGAGTGATGCCAGGTGGATTTTATATTCTAGTCTTTACTTTGGTATTCTAGTCCTGGTTTGGTGGGTCAAGGTGGTGACCAAAGTTTGCAGGGTGAGGGTGAATTGTACTTTGGATGCTACATTGGTGCAGCACACCCTATTAGATATACAGTGTAATCATTATCAAGAGTCATTCAGACAACAGTTGCATATCTGCAGATGTACAAAGACTTGTTCACAAATGTTCCTCATGTGACAATGCACCCTGCTATATACATTGTACCTAGATGATGACAGGCCCTGGAATGAGGCCAGGAGCTACAAGTCCGAGATATATGCAGCATCATCCATGAGGCATGCATCTGTGGTATGTCCATTTCAAAGGCATGGTAAAGGGTAGACTAAGATATGTGGAGGGGTACTGTGTGCTGGGCAATCATGATTTTAAGCTTATTATTCTCCCTCCCTCCTCCTTCCAGCAACTAAATAGAGGACATTAAATGCCTCGGTTAACAGTTTCTCCAAATTATTTACTTCTTCAGGTGTTTTGTCTTTATCGCTCAGCTGTGTTTTTAATATATATTTTCCCCCGTATTTTTATGCTTCAAGGTAAAGATATGAAGCCTTGAGCATCATGGACTGGGCTAACAAAAAGCTATATGTCTGTCATAAGTTCAAGTGTGCGTGAAAGAACACTTAATAACTAATGTCAGTATAGCAGAGCGACATAACAAGCACCTGTTGCCTCTTGCACAACTAGTAATTTATTGCCAATTAAAGTACACATACTGTGAGCTTAGATTGTGCTGCTGTATATCATGTGGAACTGAGTGTCAGTATGAACTTTGCTACAGAGCTTACATTCCCACCACTGGTCTGCTGTATTCATAATGGAACACTCATAAATTAATCACTGCATAATGTATCTCTCAGCCATCCAGTTACACCTGCACACTAACACAACGTTCAATGCTCTGCAACATATACATTAAAACTGCTTACTTATTAAACAGCATTTAACACATTGTATCTGTGATTGCTGTTGTTAGACTGTGACTTCAGTCTGTTGATAGCTGTTCCTAATGCACTGGGTTAATCTGTAAACTGCTTTTTTTTTTCTTTTCTGCACTTTGAAATTTAAAAAGTCCTGTACTGAGGACAGCCTGTATGTATATTAGAAAGGGAACATATGATAAGGGATCATCAAATACAAAGTAATGCTGTACTCTTCAGAAAAGCATTTGAAGTCATCTTTGAATATGTTTGTTATGTTTTTTTGTGTATAATTCATCCCAATATTAATTTATGTTACTAACAGTGAATTTAAAGGGGAAATATACATTTTGCTTCTGCATTACAATAGTATATTAAGGACAATGTACATCCAACTTTCTACATGTCACAAGATTCCTTCTGTCCCTTCCCCTTTATAGTGCGAGACTGCTATTGCTTGATAGCAAAAACATGAACTGATAAGTTTATATTTATTGTTATCTTACAACTTACAGTTACACTGTTTATTTTTAAAATCGCTTTTTATTAAATATGAAGTCAGTCTTATATACCATCCTTTATTTGCATTTCCCATAAGCTATGACTACCAGTGATATTGTTGGTCATATTAGCTCTGTCGTTGAAATACAACTAATAATTTGATAATGGGATATCTATCAACTGTCCAGATTTTTGCAGACTGTCCAAATTTGTGCCTCCTATTTTTGGTTTGTACCTCATAAAATTTGTGGCTTTCTGTCAAATCACTGAGGATTGAGATAACTAAATAATGCCATAAATATGAGTTTTAGACTTTACAACCTTAATAAATTGCAAGCTAACACAAATCCTATTATTCTAGCAACTTTCTAAATTTATAAGAGAAATATTTAAAATCTGGTCCTATTTGTGGGCCTTTGCCTCCATTATTTTAGGCTTTGTCCAGATTACTTGTGCTAAGACATGGATAATGATTTACTCATAACAGTTTGCTTCTTCAAAATGCGTGTTTTAGCAGATGCTATTTTACTTGCTAACTGCAAAATAAAAAAATTGATTAGGAGTCTTGGACAGTACTGTTTCACAATGTCTTACTTTCACATCTCCAATGATCTAATGACTTAGGCTGCAGGGTATTATATGTATTTCTGTGTTTCTTTAAATATTTGTTTACTTGTTTATTTATTCTGGAAAAGCTGTTCTTTTGCTAATTAGAAATTGCACAATTTTTACTGGTGGCACTTGTCTGTCTGTCTACTGTAGGTAATTCTTCATCACTTACTTCACTTTCTTTACTTAGCTTGTTGTTTCTCAGGGATTGTTGTTTCATTTGATGGCTCATTTAGCCAGACTGCTAAAACATACCGCAGCGGATGACCAGGACCTATTGGGAGAATGAGGTGTTTTATATTCTGTCATGCCTCTGCACTATAAATGTATTGTCTCTATGCACTGTTAGTGCACCTTATAGTAAAAAATAGTTTAAGGTCCATGCATAACTTGCTGTTTGGTATTTCTGCAATGAAATGGCCTAAAAATAACCATTTTTTTAGGGAGTCCTTTTAGGATAACACAGGATCTTTGTTTTTTCACTGGAAAAATGTTACCATGGATCTAATTTTGTGTAAGAGAATGGTTTGAATCTCAAGCATCCACAACACTTTGGTTAATAATAGATACACTAAAGAGCTTACCATCTTTCATATTTGATTGGATGGGCTACATCTTCTATTAAAAGAGTATAGTTTCAAATGCTAAATCAAGTGCATTACCATTGACATGGTGTTGATAAGGTTAAAGGAAATGTGACATCACCATGACAGGTGATCTGCATGTGGTTACACATTTGTTTCACACTCTTGCTGATTGCCTTATTTTGAAGATTCTTCTAGATTAATAGAAGCATTGTATTGTTATAGCTACTGCTTTAGAAACTACATTCCTCAGCTGGCCAACTTGTACAGCAAGTTGCATTGTGAATCGTATTGTGTGCTGTTGCTCCAAGGGTAGTTAGTGTTGGTCAGTTAGAAATGAGTGTTTAGGATATAACTGTTAATTAAATGGGTCTTTTTGAATAGCTAAATAGAGAACTAATGGCAGTTGTCTCTAAGATACAGAACAAAGCAAATTAATTTTGTAGCCATCTATTTACTTAGGTGTAAAGAAACACACCTTCAACTATCAGGACAGCTAAAAGAGAAGAAATACAGCAAGCTGCTCTGACTCCATGTTGTAGTCTATAAGCCCAGTCAGACTGTTTTCCCTTTAGCTGTTTCATCAGGTCACCAGTTTATCTTGTTTTCTTTATATTTTGGATTTCAGTCTATTGTCTCAATGTTTATTTACAATGATACATCATCTATTAGATGCAACTATAATAGCAGCAATAATTGAGGAGTACCTTACATTAGACCATACCAACTCATGTTCAGTTAAACAAGTACATTAACTGAAAGCATAGGAGTAGGAAATAAAACCACAGGAGAAAGGCAAGTAATTAAGAAAAACAGTAGGCCAGATTCATGAACACCCACACTAAGTGTACAAGTTCTGTATTCAATAACATCCCTACAATAATTTTTATGCTGTCTATTCACTTAAAAAGATTACAGTCAGTGTACATGACTTTGTGGTAACATTTATGAATCCTCGTTGACATTTAAGGCTGCAAGAAAATCAGTAGGAAAACTACAATTAGAAAGAAGAAGGTGGGAGTCATGCTTGTGTTGTCTATCCACTCAGAATAGTGTACACTTAGTGTAGGTTTTCATGAATCCGACTTTTTTAAAGCATTCAGCAGAACCAGTCATAAAAGAGTTGGGTGTTGTCAAGCTCTGAGCTGTAGATCAAAGGCAAGAAAAAACGAACTGCTACTAAACCAGCACAGCTCCTGATGCCAAACAGCAGGACTAAATGCCTCCCAAACACACGTATGCTTGTTCTGGAAGTCAAAGGCAAAAGCAACAAGCTGCTACTAAGCCAACACAGTTCCTAATTCCAAGCAGCAGAACTAAACACCTCCAATAAGCACAGTCAGAGAGGTGAAACTCATCAAAGATAAACACAGCCAGATAGCCAAACTCACTGAAGCAGGTCTTTTTAAATTCCAAAGGGATAAGCAAACAAGATGCCAATAAACGAACGACTTCAATTTTATTAAGCACCACGATATTGCTTTTCGTCGGCGCCCTGCACCAACTTCTTCAGACTTTGAAAAATAACAACTCACACTTAAGTGCTGCTACATTTAAAGCCATTGCAAGCAAAGTCTATTACAAAACACACCCTCCAATTACCTTAAAGGAACAGGCACAAGTAGCTTCAATGTAACTAAAATGTTCCTATCCCATAAGCACACAATATAAAAAGTTGTATGTGATATAAAATATACAACTGTAAAACTAATACTGTTCCTTACATAGCACTTAAATAATGCAATCGACAATTAATAATATTATAAAAATACACTTACTTTGAACCAAATACGCATAATAATACTGACACATTAAAATAAGTAAGTAAAAATGCGTATTTGGTTCAAAGTAAGTGTGCTTTTATTTTTCAAAGTCTGAAGAAGTTGGTGCAGGCCGCTGATGAAAAGCAGTATCGTGGTGCTTAATAAAATTGAAGTCGTTCGTTTATTGGCATCTTGTTTGCTTATCCCTTTGGAATTTAAAAAGACCTGCTTCAGTGAGTTTGGCTATCTGGCTGTGTTTATCTTTGATGAGTTTCACCTCTCTGACTGTGCTTATTGGAGGTGTTTAGTTCTTCTGCTTGAAATTAGGAACTGTGTTGGCTTAGTAGCAGCTTGTTGCTTTTGCCTTTGACTTCCAGAACAAGCATACGTGTGTTTGGGAGGTGTTTAGTCCTGCTGTTTGGCATCAGGAGCTGTGCTGGTTTAGTAGAAGCTCTGAGCTGTAGCTTAAATTTGAACTGAGAAATTATGCAAATATGCAAGTAAATGGACAACTTATTTAGAAGGGTGGATGCTTGAAATCAATGCATCATTTTTGGAGAAGATATGCTAAAAAGCTTCAGACTTGACAGTGCAGATGCTTCATTCTGCAGGACCATATTTTCAAAGAAGTGGGTGTGACAGACTGTAAAACTATACAGGAAGGCTTGATGGGATTTTCTTACATGAGGCACATGTGGTGGGCTATACCAACTTTTAAATGCACATGTTTTTGAGAAGAGCAAAGTTTACATGTGGTGGCTGATAGAGAAGTACACAACATGGCTCAAAACTGCAGACTTTGCTAACATGATTACCTCATGAGTCTACCTACATGTGAACTGCATTCACATTTAGCTGTTTCATTACTTCTTCACTTAAAAGTACAACTTAAGTACAGTTTATAACTGAATATCCCAATCTATTGTCCAGTATGTTTTACTGCAAAATGTCAAACTATTTTAGATATAAAGCCATGTATTAATAGGCCACAATAACAGGTCTAGATGACTATCAGAATGTGCCAAGATGCCAAGTTGCATCATGCTTTGTTTCCATCGGCATGATTATATGACAAGTGATATATTCACTAAAAAGAAACATGACATTAATCTTTCACTTGACGTTTTGTTGAATGAAACTAAATTATATTATGTATTGGCCTGCTGAGTACTTTAAGACTATGGTAGTATAAAATGTACATTTTATGCCTAGATGTCAGCAGCTTTCCTTCCCTTCTTGTTAAGGGAAAGTAACCTAAGGTAGAGAACTTGAGTAACTGTCATTATCTTTTCTTAGATCATTGTTTAATTTTTCCAAACTGTTGAGTTATCTCAACCATAACTTGGACAGCCGGCTAGGGTACCAAAGCCAAAACCTTACACAGAGCTATATGTCATATGACCTAAATCTGCAGGCATAGGGGTACCTAAGTGGGCATATGAGCATGAAAACCTCAGACTGTCTCACTGCCAGTCTGAACATAGATCTTGCTCTTATTGGTCTGTTCTGCATGTGGTCATTGATATCTTTTGTGCCTTCACTTTTTCAGATAAGTGCCTTATTTGGAACTTTTCTTGTTTTTCTGTGCTTTTTGGTGATTTAAACTGTTAGATGTTAGCTAAGAGGGGGAAGTGTGATTTGCACTCCCAGTGTCTTTTTTGGCTTGGTGCAGAACACGACTATAAAAACTGCAATATCTGTAAATCGTTTGTACCAAAAATCCCTACTTATGCGGCTTTCCAACTTAATACTTACAGAGAGACCCAGCACTGTAAGCATCTCGCTTAAGCTAAAATAGAGGATCCTAACACTCTCAATATCCTTCTCATTTTGAAAAAGAAATTCAAATGGCCTAGGTTGGAAACTTCATCTGTCCAGTCAGACTCAGACTTACCTGAAGAGTTTTCACAAGAACCCATGGTATGTTCCACTGCTTTTCAGTCACCTACTACCGTAACCCTGCTGGAGACCAGTGTGGTGTCTGATTCTCGCACATCTGCTAAGACTGACCTTACCTATACAGTGGAGAAGGGGGAACCTTGACTCATAAATTCAGAAGGACCTGAGGGAATTCTCCAAATTTTGTTTGCTAAGAGGTACCTGGGTCTTTAATTAAGGTATGTCAGAGTCAGACCTACCTCAATTTGTTAAACAGACATAATTCCCAAGAATAAGAAACAAAAAAGTGAAGAATGTTTCCTCTCCACAGATGTTCCAGGAAAAAGAATGGATGGATTTTTCCCAAGGCCAATTTAAGGCCATTTTGTCTCTCAAACCACCATCCTTTCATTCTTTACTCATACACCTTCTGCTACTGAGAAGAGGCAACTTGAGTCATCCTCTTTGGAACAGGGGGCAGGTTCTGATCTGGATGAATATTCCCTAACCTACTCATCCCAGATTCATTCTCCAGGCCCAGTTTCCTCTGATGATGAGGCTATGTTATCCTCTGATTCCCCAGTAGAGGAAATATCATCTGGGAAAAGCATTACTAAGATGAAATAGCATTTTAAGTGAGAATCCGGACATATCTAATGTTTAAAAAAAGATATCACAGTCTTCTAGAGGTTGGTACACTCTCCCTGCACCTGTCCCTCCAGTATTGGAGGCTTTTGTAGACACTTCTATTTCTACATTTCTATTGCTCTAGCAAGTAAAAGACACTGATAGGTTCTGTAAAGTGCCTGAAGACTTGGTATATAAAAAACCCCAATACCCCACTGCCTTTTCTATTTCCACTGACAAGCCATCTAAACTTTAACCTGATGCTAATGCCCTCCCCTTAAAGATAGTAAGAGACAGATACGGAAAGAAGGTGTATACCTCCTTCACTCTAGCTTTCAGAATTAAGAATTACCAAACTCAAATGACAAAATATTTGTTGTCTGTTCTGATTGATTTGAATAAAACTTCTATGAAAGTGCTTGACATTAAGCAACAGGTTATGTCTATGGTAGCTCAGGCTACTCATGTAGCAAGAGACATGCCATTAAGTGCAGTTATGATGCAGTGGAAGCTTCTTCTAGAGCAGCTGCTACTGGATCTGTAATTTTACAGTATGCATGGCTTTGTTTCTAGTCCTTGCTCAAGGATATTAAAGCTAAACACTTGGATCTCTCCCTTAATATGGATCTTTTATTTGGGTCTGAAGTGGCCAATTTGTTTAAATCCTTGCAAGGACAAGTAAAAATTATGCAAAGTTACAAACAAATTTTCCTGACTTGTGTTCCTTGGTATGGGAGAAGGTACCTAACTAAGCCCATTTCATTCTATCTCAGGAACTTTAGGTCTGCATAGAAGGACAGAAAAATGCCTAGAAAGATATTTCAGGATAAACCAGCCAGAAATGCCAGGTCTGGGAGGCCTCACTTTCCAGGAAAGTTAGCCTATTTTTCCCTCCACCAGTCCCCTCTATCAGAAAGACTGACTTCATCACTTTCTATTGGACAGCTCATAATTTTAGACAAATGGGTCTTTCAATTAGCCATCAGAGTTACAGGATGACTTAGAAGTAGATTCCACCATTCAAAGGTATCCCACCACCCTCTCACAATCAGGTAAATTTCTTATATCCTATCCCACAGGCCCTAAACAAACAAGATACAATAGAACCAGTACTACAACAGTAGTAAAGAAAAGGGTTTTATTCCAGACCTTTTTCTACTACCCAGAAAAGAAGGAGAATGGAGACCCATACTGGATTTGTCCATTCTTAATACCTTTCTGAAGGTCCTCTTGTTCAAAATGTTGTTATTGCAGACTCATCTACCTTTCTCTTTCCTCAGGCCTTTCTGGTATCTTTGGATTTTAAGAGTCAAACATGTCTAGCAATTTTCCATATCAAGTGCAGACATGTGTACAAAATAAATAAATAAATAAATAAATCTTTTGAAGCTGAGGTTACTCACTCAACCTGACCTGCTACCGTTAGTTGAAACTTAGCTTAAAGGTGGAGTCTTTTATTTCACTATCTTAGCTGACTGCATTCTGCACATTGAAATGACTGACAAGTACTACAATTTGAGGTAGCTCTTTATTTCTCATTCAGAAAATGTTATCTCTTTCACAGTGTTATTTTCCATATTATCCAGGATACTAACCCCAAAATGGTTATTGCTAAAATTAGCCTAGGATGATAATTTAACTTATATATTGCCTCTATCAACATCCCCCTTCCTCTTTGTATCATTTCATTTACCTATACAAGTATATCTTACCTTAGCCCAATAATAGAAAATTCAAAGTATTAGATTAACAGCTACATTATCATGAATTCGAACATATGAAAACCAATATGATCTTGCCCTGTTCATGTATTTCACCAGTCTCAAAAGATTTCCTGCTTAAGTTTCTTCTTCCTTATTTCCTCATAAATACCCTCACCAAACTGTCAGAGTCCACTCATTTTTCTTCTTTTTGGGATTCTCTAAAAAACAAAACATCCTCATGTTACTTGCCATTTACTTCCCATTCACAAACTCACGCTTCTCTTTCACTGCTTAAACTATTTTCTAGTGCTCTGGCCTTACTCACACACTCTCTTATGAGTTGCAGTCAACTCCTGGAGTGACCTCAGTGGGTAAACTCCACTATCCACAGAACTTAGATGGCAAAAGAGAGGAAAAAGAAGTAGGTGGCCAGATCTTTCTTCTATATACATGCAGGCACTCAGACGTATGGACAATTGACAGTCAGAAATACACTTAATGCATGTCTTTAGAATGAAGGAAACTGGAAATGCAGGGAAGACCTGCATACTCCACATAGAATCCATCCCGGCTGAGAACCACACCAGACAACCTTTTGCTATTTCCCTCCAAATCCTAATTTTTTTCCTGAAATCATTTTATTATTTTCTCTTTTCTATCCAAGATTCACTTTATTCAGATAAATACATACGTGTAGAGGCAGTGTTCATTAATGACTGACTAGAGATTAAAAAAAACTAATGCAAGACAGCGATAATGCTTAGTGTGAAGAGTAATCTACAAATATTCTTTCATATTCCATTTTTATTACTTGAGAAGACAAAAAAGGATATCCATTTACAGGTAGCCTGTGTCCATTAGAGACATAGGTGCCACACCAGGGACGATTTTCTGGTTCCCCATCCAATTCTCCAAGTTGCACTTGAACTGGGTTAGGGAGGAACTCTGCTTCACATGGATGGGGAGGGGCCTGTTCCAGAGACAGGGTGGTCTCTGGAAAACACACCACCTCTCTCTCCAGCTGGTGATATTTATATCACAGGCAAGGTTTAAGTCTTTAGAATGGGTCATTCTGGTGCTGTTTGTTTTGTGGATATGCAGGAGGTCCATCATTATGCCAGGCATAGATCTTCCTTCACCAGCATGTAGGAGACAGAATACAGGAATAGGGCCTTGAGATGGTCTGCATAGGACATTTTACTTACGCCCTGTATTCTTTTAGTGAGGAACCTCTGTGGATGTTCCAATTGTTGGCTATGCCTGGATTAGCTACATATAAGAGGGGGGCATTGTACTCAATGATAGATCTGATGAATGCCGAATACAGTGGAACAATGACTTCCTTGGCGCTAGATGCCATACATTTGTTTATATGTTACACAGCATAGAATGTTTTCCTCACTATTGCAGGCACATGATGGTCAAAGGCTAGACTACTGTCTATTTGTGTCCCTAAGTCCCTGAGTATTGCTCAACTCTAAGGGGTGTGTTGTCTATATGATAGTTACCAGAGATGGATGACTTCCTAAAGGATATTATTATGCATTTCTTGGCATTTAGTTTTAGTCTATGGCTCTGACACCAGTTGTTTGTATGTGTCAGCCCTTTCTAGAGAACATTTGTGTTGGTGGGCGATTCATTGACAGCTCCTAATTTGCAATCATCTTCAAATTTAGTCAGCCAGAGACCATTGACATTGGCCTTGACTTCAGAGAAGTAAATGCCAAAAAAGACCGGTGCATGGACAAATCCCTGAGGCACTCCACTTGTGACTAGTCTTTTTGTAGAGGTGGACTCCCCAGTTCTAACTTCATGAGTTCTGTCTGTGAGGCAGTTGGCTATCCGCTGGGTTATATATATGGCTTTGTACCTAGCCTCTTGAGTTTGTCAACAATGCCCAAGTAGGGTTGTGAGGTCCATCCTCTGGGTCAGTAATCAAGGCACCTGAATCCTCACCACTGACACCAGTGAGGGGTGCTCACTTGGAGCAAAAATAGATACACACAACATTTCCAGGTGCAGCTCTCTGCATGAAGCACAGTTTCCCTTAAGAGCACACAGGGAATGCACTCAGTCTGGGGTGTGGGCTTCCCTCTTTCTCTTGTTTTCTCTTCAGGCCCCCAATAAGATTCCCCATTAGCACAGCTATAGAGTTAAGTCCTCAGTTGAGTGTCCTAGGAAAAGTCCACCACCACCCTCTCTGTGAAACTAGTGCTCTGTGCCACTGCTCCAAGTAGTTGGTACACACACTCTTTGAGATTTGATTTTCACACACACACACACACACACACACACACACACACACACACACACACACACACACACACACACACACACACGGGAAAGGCTGGCACAGATTTACTAAGCTATGCCCCTCTTCCCAGACTATAAGGTAGATACTACCACCAGGGCACTCCAATGCCAACTACTCTAAGGAACTTACAAGGGTACCTAATTATATTTTTTTTAACACCTTTATTGAATTAACACTTGTGATACAGGCAAATTTATATTTATACAAAAGTAATCAAACTGTATTAAATTAACCAAACAACAACAAAGTACTCCCAACAGAGTAAATGCCTCACCATGGAAAATGAAGAAAATAGTAAGTCCAACAACAGCACCACGTATGAGGCGACCAGGCTCACTTGAATTACCCAGAATACTCAAAGGATGTATGAAAGCAAAGATCTTTTATTCACATAAATCCAACAGGTTAGCGCTTTCACATACTGCTTCCTCAGACCTTGAAAACTCAAATGCTGCAGTTGCACTCTTTAAATACTGCAACAGTCAAGGGTGAGCCCTTCACTTAACCATTTAAAGGGAAACAGCTTCATTTTCTACCTGCTGCCAGATAACACAATATAAAACAATAAATATACATACGTTATCCCTGAACTTTGACACTAAAAACTGTCATTATAACAGATATAACAGTACATAATCAAAACCTTAAATGAGACACTACTCATGTTGTCATTGAACATACATTCAAAATTAAAACTAGTCTACCTAAAACATTCAGAGTGAATCAGCTCACATATTAGCCATTCTACCTATATATAAAAAATAAATGTAAAATTTCAGAGCATTCAAAGGATATATACATCCTACAAAACAATTTCTAGACAGAACATAAATGTACATATTTCACTATCCATAAATGTCATAGAGTCAAAAGGGAGACATGAGCACAAACTTAATATATCTCATCCTATCTAAAAACCAAAGCTGCATTCATTTCCAACCTCACTTCTGCATTAAAACATTATTGTGTTACCCTGATCACATATAATATCACAAATCTATATATATGACAAAGGTAAAAAAGGGCTAAACACCCTCTCAGTGTATTTATAAGGCTAATGTGAAACAACCAAACTCATAGATCTCAAAATAAGTTTGACAGAGGCTCTCTCATTAAGGCCATAGCCTTTATCAGCTCTCAGCCTTACTATCCAGTTGGTTTCTTTCCTCTCCGTATTGTTTCTGATGTTACCCTCCCAAATTATGGGCTGCACATAGTCTATGACCATAAATTTAAAGTGATGTTCTTGCCTATACGCTAGAACATGTTTTGCTAATGCATTTTGCATGTACTTAACACCAATGGTATATAGATTCTCCCTCATCCTATAACGGAACAGTCTGTCTGTCTTACTGACATAGAACGAGGGGCAACCTTGGCACACTGCCAAGTATACTACATGCAAACTATTGCAATCAGCTGACACCCTGAACCTATGCATCTATCCAGTGTCTGGATGTGTGAACCTGTCAGTAGTCATAACAAATTCACAAAAATTACAGTGGCCACAAGATGTAGTCCCCATACAAGCACCTAAACCTGGTCTATGATGTTGTTGACATAACAACTGTTTAAGATTAGACTTATTCTTCAATCTAAATATTGGAGTGTCCCCTACAATTTCTCTGATGATTGAATCTGTGGTTAGGACATGCCAATGACGGTTGATAATGTCTATGATGGCACCATTGGCCATTGTGTAATATCGGTATCCTAATACCAGACTGTTTTTTTCTATTAGTTCTAGCATTACTGTTATTATCAGAAAAGTATGGGGCAGCTCTCTCTTGTCTGTAGATGTCCATGTCATTAAGACCTACCTTTATCTCTACCTCCTTGTACCCACGTACTCGCAATCTGTCTCTAAACATATCCAACTCAGATTTAAAGCCAGCATCTGTGGCATTAAGGCATGAGATTCTCATCCCTTGACCTTTTATGATATTTTTAAAAATATACTGTGGGTGCATACTGTGTCTATGGCGGAGTGTGTTCTTATAACATTCCTTCCTGAAGACACCAGTATTTATATGCGTGCCCATAACCCTTTCTACATACACATCCAAATATTCCAGCCTATGGGATGAGTACTTCAAAGTAAATCTTAAATATTCAGTCATATTGTTCATCCAACCTATACACTTAGTTAGTTCATCTGTGGGTCCATCCCAAATAAGGAACACATCGTCCACAAAATGACGATAAAAAGGTACCCACCTCTTGAACCAATTCTCAACAAATAACATGTCTTCCTCCCAAGCAGCTAAGAACATGTTGGCGTAGCTATTGGCACACGAGGTGCCCATAGCCATGCCATCACGCTGTATGAAGAACTTGTCCTCAAATACAAATACATTATTTTCCAGGATGGTTTCTAGAAACAAACATAAAAGATCTATCTTATGTTCTCCATAATCACTGTGTTTCATCAGATATTTCTTAACTGATTCAGTACCTACATTATTGGGAATAATGGTGAACAACGACTGAACATCTAATGTCACAAAAACATATAAGGTTTCAACTCATACATGCTATTAAACTCATAAAGATCTGCCAAAAACTGCTTGGTATCTGTAAGTATAGTTTTACTACAATTAACTATTGGTCTTAAATGCTTCCCTACATAGAGAGAAGATGATTCTGTGGACCAACCCCTGCCAGAGACCATTGGTCTCATGAGGGGGGGGGGGGGTTACACCATTCTTGTGAATTTTTGGCAGGCCTTGAATAACTGGAATCACAGGATGTTCAACTTCCAGAAATGTACCCATATCTGGCGATATTAAATGACTGTTAACTAAATCAGTTACTGTCATGTAAACCCCATACTTAATATTATCAACCTTCTCTTAGATATAATACTGTAATAATTACTATCACTCAACATATGTAACATGGCTTTGGAATAGCCTTCTTTGTCCATGATGATTAAGGGTCCCCCCTTGTCCGCAGGCCTTATGACTATACTACTGTCATTCTGCAGCCTCTGTAAAGCAATCCTCTCATGAAAGTTCAGATTGAACCTATTATTTCTTACTTTATGTTCCACTCTACCTTCACTATATAATGCATGTAAATCATCCTCCACTAACTTGAGGAAAGCTTCAATCAGTGGATAATCACTTGGTTTCCTAAATACATATTCTTGCTCAATGTCACTATTCCCAAAATCATATCTAAGCATAACATTCCTGACATACATTTTAACATCTATCAATACATCTGTTAGTCTATTGTGTTTAGTAGAAACAAAACTCAATCCTTTGTTCAAAACATTCAATTCATGACCATCTAGCTCTCTACTGAATAAATTCCAGACTAAACAGTTTACATCTCATTTCACATTTTCTTGAGGGACTTGTTCAAGTCTCTGTCACCAGATAGCTTCCGCTTCTGTCTCCCTCGACTGACAGATTCTGGATAATTCAAGTGAGCCTGGTCGCCTCATACGTGGTGCTGTTGTTGTATTAAATTAACGTTAACAAGCATTACACTTCACATATATTGCTATATGTCATATAACCTTAGCAACATTACATAACTTATTCAATTCCTTCCCCCTTTTTAAACAAGAAACATCTTTATTAAACCATTACTTATGACATAAGCAATCATACATTTATATAAGTGAAAATGAACGACACCAACACAAGCCTAGTTGCAAGCATTTTACCTCTCAAGCATACTGACACATTCCCAGTTGCAAACATTATACATCCCTTATAATCTACCCAATCATTTTTCAGTCAAACATTACATAGTTCATTTAAGTCCTGCCTTCGGGGTACCCTATTATACTGAGTGAAATTAACATTAATACCATGGTGGTGCAGCAGTAGCGTTGTCACCACACAGCAAGAGGTTCTCCCGTTCGATTCTCGGCTGGAACACCTTCTGTGTGGAGTCTGCATGTCCTCCCCGCGGTTGAGTGGTGTTTGAAAGACATGCGTGAATGGGCATGCCTTCATTGAAGGTTGGACGTCGAGCTGGCACTTCTGCACTGTAAAAATCTACTGCCAATCGTTAGCGGACAGGAGTTCTGCTGTGGCAACCCCTAACCGGAAAAAGCAGAAAGAAGAACAAGAACAACAACAACCAATGGTAATGTTGACCTAACAGCAAGACTTTCAGGAGTGGCCAAAGTGTCACAAAATAAATATAAGTACTCACAAAGGTTAAAATGTTCTCTAAAAGACCAGAATGATATCACATGCATCTGGTCATCTGACTTCTAGTTCCCATACTGCCCCCCTTTACTAGAAACTGAACTGGAATCTTGCACATATGTGTTACCATACACACAGATGGAACTTTGCTATAATGTGTTATAGCCACTGGAAGCCATACAACCATTTCAACAATTCTAAATTTCCAGGGTAGCAATTAGTTCTCTGCTAAGGACAGTACAGCAGGAGTCCTAGTCCTTGTTTTGACAGACATTTTGTCTCTGGCTACAATCTGAACTGTGATATATAATCTTATGGCCTAAATTAAGTAATTTAATTTCAGAATATTTTTCTAAAAGTTATCTGGGGCTGGGCTTAACCTCTTCTCTTCCAGTATCCTCTGTTTTATTTATTATTTATTTTAGATTTGTTGACCGGGATTGTCCAACTGAGCTGAAGAGCCCGTTTTCAGCAGAGGCCCGGAAGAAAAGCTCCAATATATTATACAATTTTCATTATAAATTAGCATTAAACAGCAATGTTATAGGATTATTACATTTAGTAGCAATACAATGTTATACAGTGTCAATAATCAGGAGTATAGCATAACTATTTCAAGATGTATAAAAAGAAATATGTTATTAAGATGAATATAGTTTTTGGGGTAAGTGGTTACAAAAACCCAGTTTTATCATAATGTAGTTGCATGAAGGCAAGACAATTACAACAGAATGTTTCTCTGAGGCGATTTGCTTAATAGATTTTAGAAGACAGTAGAAAGAGTAGTCAAGGAAGATTAGAGAGAGCTAGTGAGAAGAGTGAGTTAAGGGTGGAAAGAAGATTAAGGTTTGAGAAGGAGAGGATGTTTAAGGATGGAGAGTGCAATATATGTTTTATATATATATATATATATATATATATATATATATATATATATATATATATATATATATATGTATGTATTATATGTTATATTTGTTACAATATATACATTTAATCAGTTGCAATAGTACAGTCTGACATATATGTATATTTCTTTTCTGTCCAGCAGGACACACTGTTTGTACATTTTTAACACAAGCATCTTTACAAATACATTTTCAACACAAGCATCTGTACAAATCAGCTTGATATACAAATGACATATAATCCTTTATAAAACTCCAGCTAGATATGCTGACATATGTTACACATCCACTGCCTTACTTCTCCTGGCAAAGCTGGCAATACCTCACATTGTCACAGGGGTACTACAAATGCCTTGACCAGATCAAGTAATCAGTATGCATCATGTTGCTTTCATCCATTGTTTTGGTTACCTTCTCAAAGAATTCCACCAGGTTGATTAGGCATGACCTGCCATTGACAAAACCAAACAGAGTTTGGTTCAGTGTCTGGAGATTTACTATATCATTAGTGATCATTTCCATGATAATCCTTTCCATGGATTTGCATATAAGACTAGTGAGACTTATGGGTCTGTAGTTTCCAGGGTCTACAGATGGTCCACTTTGTGCAGAGGGATGACTGTTCTCCATTCCTGAGGCATGAAGCCTGTTTGGAGACTACAGTTAAATAACAATTCCAGAGGGCCTGACAGGTCATGTCTCATGCTATTTAGAAGGCATCCTGGGATATTGTCTGTGCCCATTGATGCAGTGGTCCTTGGCCTTAGAGAAACCATTAAGGACTTATTCTCTAGTGAAAGCAGGGAGAATTATGTTTAGTGGTATTTCCTGAGGGAAAGTTGAGGGGGAGAAAGTGATAAAGATGGAACTGAATTTCTCTGCCAGTAGGTTTGCTATATCTTCTGACTCAGCATAGGAGGATCCATTTACAATGAGCTCTGCACACAATTGTGTATTGACTTAGAGGTTGTGGACATAGCTAAAGAATGCCTTGTGGTTGTCCTTGGCTTGGGAGGCCAAATTTACCTCAGATTTATCTTTGGTAAACGTTATTTGTCCTCTGAGTTGTTTGTTTTGTTTGATGATAGTGCTTTTATCCTGCTGGTTGCTGCACCTCCTAATTTTTGACATGATTGTCTTCCTTCTGTTATACAGCCTATTGATTTTGTGATTCTACCAGGGTGGCTTATTTTTTGAGTTAGTTTTGTACTTCTGGTGGGTACAGCTGTTTCTATGCAGCTATTACCATGCTTGTATAGGGTTTCTTTGAACAGTTCTGTATAGGCAGCATTGTTCTCAGGGTTTATTGGGGCTTGAAATTTTTCCACGCTATCACTTAATAGCAGGAGGTTAGCCTTAGAGTAGTTCCTGAATATTCCAGAGTTAGCTGTGGGGTCCAGTTTTTATTTTACTTAATAGGAGACCATTTTTGGTCTGACCTTACCAAGGAAGAAACTGCACTAGGAGATGTGTAGCACTCTCCCATATTAGTGAGGACCAGATCCAGTATGGTTCACAACTGGGTGGTGTACTGAAAATCCGGTCTAGGGAGTTTGTGTTTACAAAATCCAGGACTCTCTGTGCCTGTATGTTTGGTTAATAGTGGGGTAATTAAAGTTGCCCATGAAAATGGTGTTGGGTTTGATGATGATTGCTTCCAGTAAGTTTAAGTACATTGTATGGATTTCCTATGTCATAAAGGGGTACCTATAGCTTGCAAGGAAGTGGTATTGGATTTTGTCTATGGTGATTTGAACAAGGAGTTGCTAAAGTGCATTGTCCTGTTTGACCAGCCTTAAGGTAAATTTATCTTTGATGTAAATCAAGGCATCTCCACATTTACTCCTTGTTTGTGCAGTAACTGGCTTAACTTGATGGAAGACATTATAACCTTGCACTATTGGCGTGCTCTCCACGGCTTTAAACCATGTATTATATTCTGCAAAGAAGTCAGAATTCTCTAGAGCAAAGTGAGGTTTTAGGGAGTGAAATTTTTTGTTTCGACTTTTAGCATTGAGCAGTAATATCTTTAGATGTTCATTGCTTTGATTTGCTATGTTGGAAGTACCTTCAGTTTGGCATTGCCTAAAAAATGTCACTATGGGGGAAGACAATATTTTAGCTATTATTTGAAAGCCTAGGGGGAGAGATGCAGAGCATCCCTGGTAAAGCAGTGTGGTCTGTTGACCATCTCCTTCCATGCTGACAAATATTTCACCCCCCCCCCTTAGAATGACATCAGAAACTAAACCAATTATTAAAGTCAGCCATATTTTTGTTCATATTGTGGCATCGTACTTGGAGAAGGTAAAAATGCTGCTCAGTGCTAGGCTCATGCCAGCCTGAGACACACATTCCAAGAGCTCTATGATGTCTCACTTCATATTGTCTAGGGAGGTATGTCCCAGGTCATTTACACCCACATGGACTATAACTAAGTCATACTGGTACTTGGGGTCCAATGACTTGAGCGCATCTGTAATGTGATGGATCCTAGCCCCTGATAAAAAAACTGCCCCTGACTTTCTCCTTACTCAGCCAGGTTAGAGGGACATCAGTGTGTCTTGTGATGGAGTCTCCAGTGACCAGAATGTTGGATTGTGTGATGGCTTGCCTTACTGGCTCAGAAGTAGAGGCTCCATGAGATGTGGCTGCATGTATTGATGTGGGTATTATTTTGAAGCAGTGCATTCATAGCTACTGATGGTATTTGTTATGTGTACTTTGTCTAGGAGGTCTTTGGGGATTAGGAAGGTCACATTTAAGTGCCTCAGCATATTTGGGTCTATATGTCAGTTTTGAATTGTGTGTGATGGGTGCAGCATGTGTACTACTGACAACATTACTGACAATATTAACATTAGGAGTACTTTCACGTGAGAGCTTTGCCTCAAGTGATATTGTGTAAATACATTTCTCACATACTATATCAGTTTGTTTGAGAATCAACTGGTTGTCAGTAAACATAAGGTGATTTCTACATTGCCTCAGGATGCCTATATCCATCAAGCTGGTAATGGAGATAATGGGAAAGCTCATATCCATGGCAACAGACCCTTTTTTATTGATTTTACAGTTGGAGTGTGAATATAAAGCAATGTCAAAAATATCTAGTTTGCAACTCTGGGGACAGTGCTTGTCACTACAAACTTATTGTTCTGCATGCAACTAGGTACTGGTGAAATTTCAATAATGCTTTTACAGAAAAAATGTCACTCAAGATGTTTGTGTCTATACAGGCTACTGCCAAACAGTTGAGGGGAAACTAATAAGTAGACCCTAAAAATGTAATGATGAAATATTTATGCAGATATTCTGAAGTTAGAAACAAATCAAGCAGTACTTACTTGAAAACAAAGCAGTAGCTTATCAAGAATAATGAAAAGTGGGGAGTTGTTTGAATGGCTACTGCCTGACTACTACTAGTGTTAGTCTCACCACAGCTTCACTGTAGTGGGATACAATGTTCCTTTGCTTCTTCTCTCAGCAGATGCAAAACATTAGCACCAATTCCAAGATGAGAAGCAGGCCACAGCCTGTTTGGTGATCCACAGTCTTATTCCAGGTGATGCAAGGGTCTGTAGTCTTGTTGTAGCCTTTTTCTAGTAGATGCCTTAAATAGCAACCAGACCAATCAAGAACTCTGAGCAGAGACAGTCAGTGCCAAACCAAAAATAGTGAGAAATCAATGCACTCTGCTCCTGCAATCAACAGAAGCAGAATATAAGCATAAATTTCAAGATGCCACCTATGAAGCAGTTATTAGGCTGTCCATTGATTAGCAGTCTCCAGAAAATAATGTCCCTGTGCTCCTTCTCCCACCAGGAGAAAGCAGAAGCACTAATCCCAAGATGACTACTGAGAGCAGAATATGAGATGTCCAATAATTGGTGGTCTTGTAATAAATGTTGCAGAGTTTAAAGTTAAAATGGGAAAAAATGGGTTAATATCCTAAGTACTGCAGTGTGCACTAACCAGTTAGATATGAAAGAGGAGGTAAGTTAGAGGAGAGACACTAATTTTAAAAGAGCAAGATAGATTGAATGGGGTGGGCATTTTGTATTCTATTTCTATGGAATACAGTGAGATGGCCAATACATTTAAATGTTGAAGGGGAGTGGTTTCACAAAATGATAATTTTATGCTTACTCACAACAGCTAATGAAAGGGGAGAGGAAAGGAGATATATGGTCAAATTAACATAAGGGGTAGGCAACTAGAAAGACAGTTGAGTTTAAGAACACAAAAACTTAATTTCTGTGTGACTCAAAGAGAAACAGCTGTGGGCTCTTTCTTGTTTTTAATATGCAGTTAAAAGCTGAATACAAGTAAAGCAAGGTGTAAAGAAAACAAATCACAATATACAAAATAGAAGGTGATAAATTAATACAAATTACAAGAAAGCAAAAGCAAACTAACCTTTCCCTCACAGCAAGTTGTGGCAGAGTCTGGGTGAGCTTTTTAAGTAAAGCTTTGAAATATTTACTTTTACCCCTTAAATAGAAGGTTTAGTTTCTAGTCCCACTCTCAGTTCACAAATAATTAATCTTAGTTGATCTGTTCTAATTTCTGTGTGACTCACAAGAAACACAACTGTGGTACCTTTCCTAGTTTTAATATGCAATTAAAAGCAGAATACAAGTAAAACACAGTGTAAAGCATCTTGTCAGCATACATAAATTCCACAAATCCACTGGGCAAAGTCTTTAGTCATACTCTGTCACTAAAAATGGAATTCTATCCCTATCCAAATTAGATCTACCTGTAACCTTTCAAACTTCAGACAATTACTAAAAGACCACCTAAATAAAACTTGGTTCTGCATTATCCTAGACTGAATTAGTTCCTACCTTCTTCCACCTCCAGCAGACTTTAACTATATTCAGAAAAAAGGAGTTAGTAAAAATGTATTTCTTAGACAATGGACAAATATATTTTTGACTAGGCTATACTATCAAGTCATCTGTGTTCCAAAGAGTTTACTCAATGTGTTTAATGTCATCTATATGAACTGCAACTTGAGAATTATTTATCTATTGACAGTGTTATTTTTCAACTTGTTATAGCTATCCATATATTTGTACTGTATATGTATAGTCTCACACTGTATGAACTGACACTGAATTTATACTTAGTTAACTTGTCATTCTTCTGAATAAGGCTTTGTAACAAATTTATTTAACTGTAATCATATTATGTCAATATGGAGCTTTTCTCTCTGGGCCTCCACAGAAAATGGGATATTATCTGAGTCAGATGTTCCCAGTAAACAAATCTCAAATAAAATAATATAAAATAAATAAATAAATAAATAAATAAATAAATAAATAAATAAATAAATAAATAAATCTATACTGGAAGACTGCCTTAATATCCTCATACTACTAATACAATAGAATGTACATTGATATAATGTTCAACATCCGCTTACCTTGAGTGTATTTCCCACATTAATATATTAGTTTGGGGTACTGTTTGAAATATTTGCTTTGTAATTCACAAACTTTTACTGCTTTTCACTGAAAGATATTTGCTCAGTATACTATATGATGTAATTGCCTTGTAACTACTCTTGCTTTTCTCTGGGACCCCAGCAGCCTGGAGTTTTGTGTGCCCGGGCGTGTTGTGGCGTGCACCTGTAATCCTAGCAATCTGGGAGGCAGAGGTTGTTGGATCGAATCACAGTGGTTTGTGAGAGATCATACTTCCTGAAAAAGGGGAAAAAGTAACCCCGCAGGACACAGTTGTAAGGTGAAATTGTAAGGTGACCTTAGCACCTACAATGAAGCTATGCAACATGATGACACTGAACTTTTATGTACTAGAAGTGTGGAATCTGCTTTCTGTCACTGTGTGCTATTACTAAACTTGTCAATGTAATATTGTGTTCATTGCTGGTTGGGGTTGCCAGGTCTACAGCTTGGAGAAAGCACCTCATTGGTTCTTTTGAGATTTTTTAAAAGTTGTTTCAGGTTTCAACTTTCTGTTACTTAAGTTAACTTGAGTGTTTTCTGCCATTCCACACAGAGCTATTGGAGAAGGAGCACTGACTAAAACTCTGATCTGTGATATATAACAATAAGTAGACTTTTTTTTGCTTATTTTTACTAGTTATTGGTTATTCTAGATATTTATAGCACCTTTATTGCCTGCTGCATATTTTATTACTGTATTTTATAGCTATTGGCTCACTGCCTGTAGTGTTTTCTGTCTGAAGTGATTTCTGTAGTGTGTTCTGACTAGAGAGCTCCCCACCCTCGCTATTGGTATCTTGTCTTTACACCTGCTGGCTTTGCAGTTGCCCTCCCCTACTCTAACTTTGATCTTGGACACTCCTCCCAATCTAATGTCATTAGCTCATTCTACCTAATACAGAGAGAACATCTAAGAAGGCCAACCCACTTAGGTTCTTTCCTTCTGTTCCTCCTTTCTCCCTTTCTAAAAAAGCTGAAGCTCCTAGTGTTCTGACTGTGCTTCTCAAACATTTTGGAAATATAGAGTATATTGTAGTGTATTTATTTAAACTATATTTGCCTTAATATTGCTACAACTCAAGTGCTCTAGGTTGCACTGCATCTGAATTGTATTGTTTTAGCTGCTTTTCTGTATATATAGACTTTTCTGTATATGTAAACTAGCTATTTATTCTACTGTATTACTGCCTCTTAAATCGTTTTTCAGTTGTGTACTTGCCTTGCTTCATTTAAAAAGTTTTAAATTGCTAATTTTGTAGAGTTCTAATTGCATTTACTGTTTAGGGCTACACACTCAAGTACGTTAGCCTTTTCTGTGTCTATTTACTGTATTATTGCATTGTTTAGCCTTTCCTAGCTAGTATAGTCCAGATCCCAGGCTTTGCTGGTTTCAGGACTTTATTTTCTGTGTTCAGAGCTATACAGGCCTTGCTGTGGTAGAGGGAAGTCCTACTGCTTACCAATGAGAGTGGTGAGCATTGTACTACCTATCTAACACTAGAAGAGTGGTTTTCAGCTCTGAAATTGTACTTTTATTAGCCATTTTGGGATGATTTCTATCCCTTTCAACTTTCTAGCTTAATAACACGTGTGTTTGTGTGTTTTTTGCATCGTGCAGCACCACAGGGCTACCGTTAAACTATTCCAGGTGCCAGAAAGTCTGCTCTTCAAATTTTCCCTTAGAACTAGCTGGTTTCTCAGTAGTAGCATTAAAATCTGAACCCCTGTGACTAGCACTTGCTCTAGAACCTGCTGGGAAGCACTAGGAAGCCTTAAACTGATACAAGCACTCAACTCTCCATGTTAATAAGGAGAAATTAATTGTTGGCACTAAACAGCCTATAATTGCAAAGTACCTTGCAAAGGTAAGGGAAAACAGCTCTTGTACTTTGCAAAAAAAGCACCAAAACAGGCATGTCCAAGGGTCAGCTTCCGTAATTTCTCCTGTCTACCTGGTGAATCTGGGCATACTGGGGCAATGCTGCAACTGCCTCATGTACACAGACAACCCTCTACTCCTGCCACCCAACACTAAAACCTGCGAGAGATGCACTTACATAGCTAAACTGGAAGCAAAGCTCTCCAGCCAAGATTGTGCTAAACAGTTAAGAGGAGAAGGTTAATACCTGCACTACACCTCAAGCAACACATAGCCCTTCAAAACCCATACCATCAACACCCACACATAGTAACACTAAACCCACATATGCGGAGGCCCTTAACATTAACCTGCCCAAGCAACAAGGACCTACGAAGCTGAAATACAAACAAAAACCAGTCACAACCAAAATGACACATAGCTCAGAACACCAGTGTGCCACCCAATAGCAGCCCCTAAGGCAAGAAAATGTACCCAACACTTTGGTCATAGGCGACTCTATAGTCAGGCACACTGATGTCCCACATGCCAGGCTGAACAAGGAGAAAATTACAGTCAGCTGCCTGTCGGGTGCCAGGATCCACCACATAATGCATGCACTCAAGTCACTCCACAACAAGTACAAATATGACTCTGTCATTGTCCATGTTGGAGTGAATGACTTGAGGCGTACCTCCCTGGACTATGTGAAAAGAGACATGGAAGAGCTCTCGGATCATGTGGCACAGGCAGGTATGACCCTAGCCCTGAGAAACATCCTGCCTTCACCCAGAATGATACCACAGTATAAGGACAAAATGATTGACTTCAACAACTGGCTAAGCTTCTGGTGTCATTCAAAGGGGATTATGTATCTGTCTGCCTAGGACGACATGATCAACAAACCACGATGCTTTGTCAGAGATGGTCTGCACCTGTCACCCCTGGGATTCAGGTTACTGGCTAAAGCTCTTGCCACTCCTATAGTGCCTTTTTTAGGCAAGGTTCAAAGGACAAAACCACCACCATAACAGATACAAGCATGCAAAATCTGAAGGTAATGCTACTCAATGCTAGAAGTCTAAACCTCAAAATTCACTCTCTCGAGGCACTCCTAAAAATGGAGAACGTTGATATCTGTGCAGTAACTGAGACCTGATTCAAGGCTCCAGAGAGCACCCCTGCATTACCAGGCCACAACTTTTACCACACTTTTCGGCCACCAAACCAAGACCAAAACACTAAAGGTGGAGGAGTGTCCATATTCACCAAGGGTATTCACACCTCCAGGCGAGTTGCTCAACACAATGCATCTGAAATTCTCCAGGTGCAACTAACACTAGGTAAGACTACAATCCAGATTGTAGCTTGCTACAGATCCCCTACCATGCCCCAAGATTCTCACTACACCTTTCTAAACATACTGGAAAATATTAAGATACAACCAAACACCCTAATACTAGGTGATTTCAACTACCCTGCCATTAACTGGGAAAACTACTCAGGTACTAACATCATTTCCCAATGGTTCTTGGAATTCATAAATTCCAATGCCCTGGATCAACTAATCCATTGTCGCGCCAGGGGCTCCAATATCCTAGACCTGGTCATTACCAACATGGGAAATCGATGCTCCACACCTATGGTCACCCCCTCATTGGTCAGGTCTGACCATAAGCTATTCATCTTTGACATCCACATCCCACCCCCCCCCATAAGGAAACCTCCATAAAAAACTTCTCCAAAGTCAACTTCATGCTACTCAAGTCAGAAGTGGCAAACCTCATGACACCCATGCAGAAGGGAGCTGAAAGTTCGACTGCTGAATCCTACACTAAGGCACTTTACGAGCACATCCACTCATGCATGAATCATGCCATCCCAAATAGAACCAAGATGCTCTCCTCCAAAAAAAGGAAGCAATCTGGTGATCCCCTCCCATAAACAAACTTTACAACCAAACGAAGAAACTGTTGCAGAAAAGAGGAAAATCCCGGGATGCAAAAAAACCCCTTACCAGCCTCAGTTGGAAGTTGAGATCCCTCATAAAATCCTCCAAAGCAAGTTACGAAAATAAAATTGCTAAAGGTTCCAAAGACAGCCACAAGGCATTTTATAGTTATGCCAAGAATCTAAATGGCAATGCTCAGATCTGCTCTGAGCTACAACAGAATGGTATTAAATATACTGATCCCAAGGATATTGCCAATATCCTGGCAGATCGATTTAATGCCAACTTCACCCCCCTCTCACCCCTTAAAGGGCCCATCTCAATACCAAAAGATTGCCAAATTCCAGTAATCACAGCCACACTGGTAGAAACTGCACTCTCCAGTGCTAAGAACACAGCATCCATGGGACCAGATGACATCCAGGGCTGTGTACTAAATGAACTACAAAATGAACTGGCACCACACCTAAGTGTCATGTTTAATCATAGCTTCACCTCAGGCTTCATTCCCACCGAGTGGCACACAGCTACAGTTATCCCACTCCACAAAGGGGATCCACCTTGGATCTCGGGAACTACCGTCCCATCAGTCTGACAAGCCTGATCTGCAAGGGCATGGAATGCATTATCATGGAACTAATAAACAAAGACATTAGCAACCTTCAAACACTGGACCCCACCCAGTTTGGGTTTGTGAAGGGCTGATCTTGTCTCCTGAACCTGATTGAGTTCTTCAAATCAGTCTCCAGAGCTGTGGACAAGGTTAAGGAGGTCCACACAGCCTATCTGGACCTCGCCAAGGCCTTTGACACCATCCCCCACTCTGGAATCATAGATAAACTTACTAAGCTGGGCATAAATCCCTACATCACTCGATGGGTTGCCAACTGGCTTACTGACAGAACCCAGACTTTAAAAGTAGCCGACTCCAAATCCAGCTCCAGACAGGTGACAAGTGGAGTACCTCAGGGTTCAGTCCTGGGACTTCTCTTGTTTGGCATCTACTTCTCTGAAGTACAGGCCAACACTAAGGGACTCTGGCTAACAAAGTTCGCAGATGACTGCAAACTGGGAGCCATTATTGAATCCTCAAATGATGTGGATATTCTACAAAAGGGCCTTACAGAAACAGATGCTTGGTGCCAGAGCCATGGGCTCAAGCTTAATGTCAAGAAATGTATAGTTATCCCCTTTGGGAAAAACCATGTACCCAGTACACTAAACACCGAAAGTGTGATGAGAGACTTAGGGACACAGGTAGACAGTGGTCTCACCTTCGATAACCACATCGCCACAACAGTCAAGAAACCCTTCTATGTGGCACACCTCATCACTAAAGGCTTTTCATCCAGAAAAAAGGAGGTCATTGTCCCACTGTACTCATTAGACCCATTATAGAGTACAACGCTCCTTTTGGTATGTACCTCACAAGACATCTGCAACAGCTGGAAAGGCCACAGAAATACCTCACTGAAAGAATCACAGGCCTAAAGCAGATGCCCTATGCTGACCATCTAAAAAAACTCCAGCTATACTCTGTGGCATATCATCTACTCAGGGGTGATCTCTGCTTAACATACAAGGCCATGTCAAACCCTGAGCTGTTGGACATGCTCCACTTAAAGAAATCTTAATCCCTCAGAGCCACACACTCCAGGGATCTAAACCTTGTCATCACAATGAACAAAACATGCTGGAGGGATAGGTTCCTGACCCAGAGAGTCCCCATACTCTGGAATAGACTGCCCATACATGTCAAGCAGAGCACCACCTTGGCCCTCTTCAAAAGGAACCTTGACAATTGGATGGGAGATATTAAATTCACCTCAGGGATCACATCAGTCACCCTGCTAGACAGGGGTCCAGGGAAGTAATTATTGTGGGAAGAAATATCCAGGGAATTGTTATGGCTAGGCTTGTATAGGCCCTAGGGCCAATAGCCTAGTACCAACCTATGAACCTATGATGAAGAGAAGGAAATACACAAATTGCTTGATTCAGGGAGCATCCTTAACAATAGCTAAATCGCAGTGTGCCTGTAAGTATAAAACAGTGAGTAAACAGAAAAGTGAACTGACATGTCTTCATGCAGATAAAATTGAATATCCTATAAGACAGGTAATATAAGCTCTTCTGGGTAAAGTGTTACAACCTGTAGTACTTGTGTCTAACTTAGTATATGATGTAATATCCAACTAAAACTTTGCCACTTTGAGAATCTCTGGGAGTTATGGGGGAAAAGTTTCAGCAAGATATAGTGCCAGAAACACACTTGCCTAAAGACACCAGTTGTTAAAACAACAAAGAAATTCAGTGAAGAGACTAACACAGAAGATGAGTCTTGCCAAACATTTCTAATAAACTAACAAGTGAAGTCAGTGTGAAGACAGGGCTGGGCATATAGTTGAGAATACACTAAGCGAAGTGGGTGCAGGAACTGAGGAAGAAACAAATGAGTCTCATACTGAAGAAAAAGGGAATGGGGAACGTAAATCAGGTTCTAAGCATTTCCTTGCTATACTAAAATCAGAGAGACAGTCAGATATAAAAGTAGGTTTCTAAAGGTAAAGAAATGAAGAAAACTACTGAACAAGAAGCATGGATAACTATTAGTATCCACAGTGAAAGAAAATTACTTTCATGAGTTGCTTTTTGTAGAGGTGAACTAGATGAAGGAGGAAAACTATACCTCTATTAGCCAGAAAAGAGGCTATGGTCTTTACTTCATGTTAGAATATTGATGAAAATAACGTTAACCCAGCTGACCTCTAGACAAGCCATGCCAATTTAAACAATAGCTCAGTGGAAAGACAATACACTAGGTAGAGCTTAAGAAAATATCAAAAGAGTAGATGGAGCACCGATGGAACAGAACAGTCCTACTTCATACCCTTAATTTGTACCTCAAAATGACCCGCTTTATAGAGTAGCAAAAGATAAAGAACATTATTGGCATCAAAAACTTCTAGAACATTTGTAATTTGTAATAAAGTTAACACATGGCCACGTCTTGTGTTGCCATTTAAGAATGGATAAGATGAAAGTTATAATTTAAGACAGATTTTACTGGAGTTATGAAAACAGGGGCCCCAGAGACCTTTTGTGTAGCTTGCTGACAGTATCAAAGGGCAGTAACAACCCAGGTTAAGAAATCATTGATGCCATTACGCATCATGCATGTCCTACATGAACATATAGCAACAGACATTGTGGGTCCACTTACAATATTAAGTAAGGGACACCAGAATACCCATGTAATCGATTGTATAGCATCATTTCCTGATTAAAAAAGCACAGCTTTTTTTTTCTAGATCAGGAATTCCCAGAGAAATTCTCAATGTCGAAATCAGCCCATTCATGACAAGAGTATATAGCATAAACTTTGCCAATTTTTAAAGTGATACAGCAAATAAGATCTGTATAGGGCGGCCGTGATGGTGCAGTGGTTAGCATTGTCACCTCACAACAAGAGGTTCTCTGGTTCGATCCTTGGCCGGGGTGCCTTCTGTGCGGAGTCTGCATGTCCTCCCTGTGGTCGCGTGGGTTCCCTCCGGTTTCCTCCCACATCCCAAAGACATGCTGTAGGTGGATCGGGCACTCTAAAATTGGCCCTAGGTGTGAGTTCGTACTTTTGTGTGCCTTCTGTGGAAGGCTGGGTGCCGGGCTGGCAACTCAACACCGTAAAACTCCACTGCCAATCATGAGCAGACAGGTGATCTGCTGTTGCGACCCCTAACCGGGAAAAAGCCGAAAGAAGATATCACCCTCAAACAAATGGGATGCTTGAGTACTTTAGCAGTACTTTACATTATTGAAGACTAATAGCAGTGAATGGGAAAAATTGAGACTTACTGCTCCTGTGACGTCCCTGTACGCTAAACCTCAGATAGAGTTACTCCATTTGAATTGCATTGTGGCTCGCTAAATATAGCAAAAGAAACCTAATAGAAGGAAAACATCTCCTTTAAAATGTGATCAACCATTTTTAGATATGCAGGACAGATTAAGTATAATTCCATTAGTAAGAGAACATATGGAAGAGTCACATGAGATGCAGTAGAGAAAATATAACAAAATGCATATCAGAGAATTCAAAGGAGGAGATAAAGTGCCTGTGAACCAGAATAGTTATACCATACTATACAGAGAGTCTGAAACACTGGGAAAAACTGAAGCTTCTGTAGTATCTGCAGGAAAAGTTAAGACCCCTACAGCATATCCTGAAGTTAAAATCTTGGAAACATTATCCATATTTCAAAAACAGGAAGCTAAAGAATTTGTAAAGATTGTTAAGAGATGACCTGTGTCTGGCATACGGGGCATCCTCCGACCCATTACTGATGGATTTATTCCACATGACCAAGTCAGATAGTATCAGAAATACTTGGTTTAGGGATCTAAGCCTCTTCTGAAACATCAACAGAATGGTTTGAAGGAACAAGTATATTTAGCAGAGGATACTATTGCTATGGAACAGACTCCTCATCCACAAGGAACAAAATACATCCTTGTCCATTTTCAACTGCAATTTAGATCTATGGATAGGAAACAGAAAATTTACTCCAGGTCTGCCCCTGTAAATATTAATGGACTGAGGCAGATACTAAACTCTTTATCCCATGCATGGGTCCTCTCAAATTACCTATGGTATGATCCCAATTATTCTTATTAGGGGTAATATATAATTATCAACTATGGGGTGGGTAAGGCTAATCTATAATCAAATGGGATAGGCTATTTCGAGCACAAAAAGGGGACGCTGGTAGCCTAGTAATTACCTATGAACCTGTAAGGACATATTGTCCAGTTTAATTTAGCACAACAGAAAAATCATGCCTAGTGAGAAAGTACATTTATTTTTAATTTGTTTTTAATTTGTTGACTGGGATAGAGCTCTGATCCCAGCAGACCAATTTTTAGTCTCAGTCAAGAGAAAACTGTAACGGTAATATAGTCACCAAGCTATTTTTAGCACATTTCAGTATCATGCCAAAAGGATGTTTCATCTGGCAGTTGCTGTAGTGGGTTAAGGCTGTAAGCTGTGGCCTTTGTGGCACAAGGTTTGATTCCCTTAGGCTAGGCTCCTTGTTTGTTTCCTGGACTATGGGCTAGGCTCCTCATTTGTTTCCTGAATCACAAGCCTAGCAACTAACCTTGAACCTACAGATTACAGTGTACTCCGACTACAGTTATGTGCATGTTCAACATATGGACAATATCAATATATGTGGAAGTGAAAAAAGGAGAAAAGTGTGTATATGTGTGTGCATGTATAGGAGAGAAAGGAATAAGAAGATGGGGAGGCAAAATGGTGTGCTGATGGATGAAGGAAAGTAAAGATGGCAGTTACAGAGTATTTGTGGAAGTCTGCAGGTGGATACGTATTATATGATAGAGTAAGTTATTGACAGAGGTGGAAGTGGTGTTATGTTATGTGCTCTGTTTGAAAGCATTTACATTTTGCTTGGTGAACAGGAGGGATTTTAGCTCAGTTCTAAATGCTGGATAAGAGCTAATGTCTTTGAGATGAGGTGGAAAAGATTTGAAACCATATCAGACACTAAAATTCCATCACCAAGGAGTTATGGAAGCTGTACAAAAATCATTAAACTTGGGGTCATAGAAAAATCCCACAGTGGGCACAGGAGTCCCATTCTACTGGACCAAAACCTGATGGGTCTATGAGGTTTCTCAATTACGTCAGAAAGTTAAAGATCATCTCTAAATTTGATTAATATCCCATGCCAGGAGTGGACAATCTGAAAGATTGGGTAAAGCTGGCTTCTATCCACTCTGGACCTAATCAAAGGCTGTTGGCAAATTCCACTAGCCCCAGAAGCTAAGAAAAGATGTCATTCTCTACACCTAATGGACTCTTCCATTAAATAGTGCTGCCTTTTCATCTCTACAGAGCACCTGCAATATTCCATAAGATGAGAAAAAAATTAAGACTCATAACAGATATTGCACAGCCTACGTTTAAGACATTCTAGCATTCTCTGAAGACTTGGAAAGCTATCTCCCAAAAGTTAAAGAACTGATAGCTACTCAGCTACACTATTTGGAATACATAACAGTCAGCGAGACAGTAAAACCACAAGTTGAAATAGTTTTGTCAATTCAAAATTCTTTCATGGTAACCAAAAGAAAGAAGATTATGACATTTTTAGGATTTGTGGGCTATTATTGCAAATTCATCCAGATCTTTGCTGCCGTCAGTTGCCCCGACTAATTTGCTAAGAATAAGATTTTACTGGAAGGCGAATGGATGGCTGAAATTAAACACGCTTTTATGGAAACTGAAATGTCTGCTGTATTCAGAATCTAAACTAGCCACCTTCTCCAAACATTTCCTGGTGCACAATGTCATTTCTTAAGTGCACATTCGTGCATTGTTATCCCAAGTGGTAGAGGAGAGGAGGGGAGTATCCTATTTGTTTCATCAGTAATGCTGACAAGTACTCAGGTACTAAGCACTAAGCACTGATATATATATATATATATATATATATATATATATATATATATATATATATATATATATATATAATATCTAGCAATCAAGAGGTCCTTGCTACCCTCAAAAGCTATTTAGTAGGAAGATAATTTACAGTTATTATGGATTGTACACCACTTCAGAGGCATTATGGAAAGAACGACAGTAATTCTAAATTGCATCCCTGTGCATTGGCCTTCCACCCATACAACTTTTGGATTAAATACATTGCAGTCTCTGCACCCATCTTAATGAAGATGGCTGTCTCAGGCATGCAGCTCATGCATCTGAATAGGACCTCATGGTTCTACTCTGGTAAGAGTCACATGGCATAGTGCTGATGATCCTAAGGAGCACCGTGACTTTAAGACAGATACACAGAGCAAGCAAACAAGCCTCAGCAGGAAACAGATGCTTGTTTGGAGGACTACAATGGGTAGAGAAGTAAGTAGAGATGCCAGATTTGAGGCCTTTCTGGGTTAGAGAGGGATGTGGAGGAGTGTCTGAGAAGCTATGTGCATGAGGGATATCATCCATAACCCTGGAGGAGCAAGAGAAGTGTTACCATATGCTGCCAGGTTAAGGAGGACCAGCATTATCATTCTATATTGCAAGGCTGATAGACTTATCCTGCCTATTGAGTGGAAAGGAATTACTAAAGGCAAAAAAAATAACTGTATAAGTACTGTCTTATGCTTTGGGAAACCCTGCACGAAGTGGTACTATAACTCTGAACTGAACTTTAGAACCTAATTGTAAACTGAACTTTGGAACTTGGTGAATACACTACAGTTTTATATTCTGCTTCCCCTTTTTTATCGCAGCCATTTGTCTTTGTAAATAAACCTGAATTTTTAAGCATATAAAGCTGACTAAAAGACTGCTTTCTTTCTGAACACAGTAGAGAGATACAGCAATTCATACAATTTAACAGTTTTGCAACTTTTGTACCTTTGCTGTGATTTCTGGCTGTCAAGGGACATTAGCTCATGTACCAGGTTAACAAATGTAAAATGAATAAATAAAATGGATCTACATGCACTGATATTTTGTATACATGTTATATTTGTATATTTCATATACATATTACATAGATATAAAATCAGAACCTGAAAAATGAATTCCCTTGAAGAATTACCTGCACGCATAACATATTTTCTTTTTTTATGCATTTCGTACATCTGCCATAACCAGTAGCTTATCACATTTTTTAGTATGACATTTAATGTATGTAAATTCAGATGAATAATAGGCAACCAAGGGTCAGTATTAGAGAACATGTCTTACTAACATTTTAAGCACAGTTAGTATCCATTGGATGAAACTACATAGAAACATGAAATGTGACAGCAGTAATGAATTACATATTTACCTGCTTACTGGCTAATCTGCAGACTATACTTATCAATAGGATTTATTAAACCACCTCGTGAGAAGTGATGTGTTCTTGTTGCATGCATTCTTGAATTTATTTTTCTCATCTGTTTTAACCTTACAACTTCCTCTTAAAACATGTTAAAATACTCTTTCTTGAAAAAGAGTCCAGTATTATAGCATCTGTAAACCGTCCAACTTTCATCTTCAAATTATGCCACCATGTTCCTCTTCACTTGTATTTTGAACCATGGTATCCTGTTGGATTTTACTGATTTTCTTGGGGTATTTAAACAGGTCTATATTATAACATCGAAGTCTAAAAACATTGAATGTTATAATATCGACCCCATTCAATCGAAACACCAGAAAACCGAACAGTCAGAATAGCTACATTTTTCCCAGGGGAAAAAATTAGCTGTTCCGGCAAACATACACACAACTCAAGCACACCAAAATAAATAATCCACACACATACACTTCACAAAACCCTACACTAAACCAGACATACACCACTAGCTACCCACTTACCTTAATCCAACCCTAACCCTAAGGTCCCTAAATATCACACATTCACCTTACCTGCTCCCAAACCCTAACTCACCTACCCCACTCTAACCCTCACGTCCACACAATCGCACATTTACCTGACCCGCACCCTAACCCTAACTCACCTAACCCACTTCCAATCACACATTCACCTTCATTCGCACACTTACCTTAACCCGGTCCATAACCTTCACTCCACAGTTGAGGAAATAGCGAAGCTGCAGAAACGGCCCACTAAATACTTTCCCTAGGAAAGTATTCGTGTTCTGCAGCTTTGCTATTTCAAGCATTTGCTCTACTGGGTTCGATATTATAACATTCAAAGTTTTTGAACTTCGATGTTATAATATAGACCCATTTAAACTTTCCTGTCCTGTCACTCCCTCCTATCTTGCTTCAGGCCTTTACATATTTTTTGTAGTTTTTCTTTTTGTCCAGGTCTCGTTCAATAAACACATCACACCGAATGACATTTGATGACCTTTATTAAACTTCCATAACATAGGTTTGGTCACCAAAATATTAATTACAACTGAACATAGTATAGTTGATTCTAAACCAAGCATAAACCTCCTTGTAATGTTAATCAGGACAGTGTACCTACTCATCCTGCCCAGTAAGCAGAGTCCATACCTTTGCTCGCTTACTTTACTTATGAAGCAGCGTCCCAGACTCACTTCATATCCCATTTATTGAATTGCCCATCCAACCAAATAATTCAGGATGGCATGACCATACTCATATGAAGCAGTGTCCAATCTGACTTCATACACCATTCATTGAATTACCTTCCAACCAAATCAGCAGCATCCTTACCTCCGCTTGCTTATCTATCCAGCAAACTTCCTCCAGATGCTCATTTTCCTTTCCCCCCAATTCCTTGAAGTGAACATCCAGACACCAGAGGGGGAACAGAAGAGGGCAAGCCTGTCAGTCTTCTCTGCCTACCCCAACTCATATGACCACAATCCCCACCAAACCACCAACAAAAAAGAGGGCAGGTGGCTGGGTAGCAAGTTCATGCCAAAATGTGATTACTTGCCCAGTTACACTTGTCTAAACCCCTGAAGCTCCTCCTCACCATCACCTTATTTCTTCCCAATCATTCCTCCCTCCATTTAACTCTTTCAACTCCCCAGCCCACCTAACTCCTACTAATACTAATCTAGCCCCTCTTGAAGATGTCCCTGGACAACGTAGTTTGTTGCCAAATCTCATTTGTCCAGGTCCCCTTCAACAAACACATCATACTGAATGACATATGATGACCTTTATTAAACTTCCATAACATAGCTTTGGTCACCAAAATATTAATTACAACTGTACATAGTAAAGTTGATTCTAAACACAGCATAAACATCCTTATAATGTTAATCAGGACAGTGTACCTACTCATCCTGCCCAGTAAGCAGCGTCCATACCTTTGCTCGCTTACTTTACTTATGAAGCAGCGTCCCAGACTCACTTCATATCCCATTTATTGAATTGGCCATCCAACCAAATAATTCAGGACAGCATGACCTTACTCACATGAAGCAGCATCCCATCTCACTTTATACACCATTCATTGAATTACCTTCCAACCAAATAAGCAGCATCCTTACCTACCTTAACTTGCTTATCTATCCAGCAAGCTTCCTCCCCCAAATCCTTGAAATGAACATCCAGACACCAGAGGGGGAACAGAAGATGGCAAGCCTGTCCCTCTTCTCCACCAACCAGCCTAACTAGGCTGTTCCCCTGCCCCTCTACCCAAACTAATTCACCACCTACCTGCCATAAAAGGAAGGATTAAGCCAAACATCATTCAGTGTACCCATCACCTGTAAATTACAATAGATCACCGTCCACACCCCATGCCTTAACATACCAGCACTGAAACGTACCTTAATGAAATTAAGGCATGCCTTAATGAAACTAAAATTAGTAGGATTACTCTTGACTCCAATGTACCACCAAAATATCTACTCCGAGAAAGCACTAACCATGGATCACTTCTAACTGCGCTCTGTGGCCCCATTATACCTCTCTAGTGACTAGAAAGTCTTCTGGAACCAATACAGTCAGAACAATAAAATTCAGCCTGTCAGACCAATCACCATCCTAACTCCCTCCTTCAGACCCGACTGCTTCCACCTAACAAATCCACAAACGCTTCCAGCAGCATGCATCTCCTGTGCAACCCACTTCCTACAGCCACTGGGGAATCTAGGCTCATTTATTGTCTCAGCCTCAAATTCTGTGCCGCCAACATCTTCAGATATGCAACTGGGACTCTGCGCATGGCATTTATGACCTCATTGCCCATCACTCCAGCCACTAGCACAATTCCCACTGTAAGCACCTTCCTCATGGATCTGTAAAAGAAAAGAAACTGTAAATTCACTGCAACAAAACAACATCTTAACCTGCTATCAAGGGGACCCACCTCCATACCCCCTAAATTAACATTCTTCAATGTAATTATGTCTAAGGAATCTTACTTACCTGAAGCTGGCTAGTTCATCAAAACCTTAGAGCCATTAACCTAGTAACTACCCCCACTCCTGAAATGGTGCCACTCCTCCCACAAGTAAAACCCCAAACTACCCCTAAGCAAATATCAAACCCTGCTATAACTTGCCCACAACATACCCCATTTTCCCTTGGGCTTACCCTACCCAGCTGCACCAACCTTGAAATGCCTGAATGAGTACATAACCAACACTTGTCAACATACCATCTACCCAACCTCAAACCCAGCCTCCCCAGCAGCATACCTTACTTCCAAATACAAGTGCATAATAACCATAAATAAAATGAACAACCCAGCCTCCCAAATTAGCTACCTCACAATTATGCTTCTCACAGGCTACTGACCATTGTTCACTCTGTACCTTGTCCCTTGTATCCTGGGTGTGCACAACTCTGGCATCCAAGACATCTACAGCAAGTACCCTCATCAATCTTTCAGACCTTCTTTATTCTGGCCAATCACCAGCCGTTATATGCCTCCACCTTTCAAATCCCATTTGCAAGACACTGGATGATGCCTTCTGGACTCCAACAAATTCTATCATTAACTGCTGCCCACTTGTGTTCACCATGTGTAACCTCCTCACTTGCCACTGCTTCCATCATCTGTGAATTCACTGTGCATCACCACAACTGGTACTCGGCACGCCACCATCTACAAAGGAAAGGACAAAAGTAAACCCTCTAATATGTAATGAGAAGGTTCCACCCTATATCCACCTGTTCCAAATTACTGCCACAGCATTCCAAGACCCCATCTGCAAGAAAGAAAACATGTAAATTATCCAAAATACATCACACACATTCCAAGACATCTTCCAGGACAACCTATCCTGCCAACCCGAAAAGGAATGTACCACCGCCACTCATATCTATAACAAAGCAGCCCTAACTACAGCTATGCTTCCAATGACCCTATAAGATACCCAAGATAAATTTAACTACCAGCTGAGTATGTTAAAACTAAACCCCACACCTGAAGGGACCTATCAAAATCCACCACCCGTGTAACCTTGCGATTCCAGACCATATCAATTAGTGCCCTGTATACGGCAAACTAACTTATATTGTCAAACCATCTGCCTAGTTCTTAACCTTCCATATCCAAATGAGGCACACTAACCCACATAATATGAAACAAATCGACACAATGCAGCAAACCTAATAATAGCTGACTAGCAGCTTTACAAAATACAGTCGCGTAGTATTTAAATATTCCTCTTACAAACTTAAAAGATTGTTAGAACCGATTGCGGTACCATGGATATTCAGAATGGTATGAACTCCGCAACTCAAATGCCTGTCATTATTTCTGACTACAGTCTTAAGACTTTACCATAACTTATCAGAAGATACCACTGTAAGGAAAGAGAGGGGGAGGGGGCAGAGCAGGAACTCAGTTTCTGTCTGCTATCTACATTTAACATTTAACTAATTACATTTCTTAACTGCCTACTCCTACTTAATCTATATTCCCCAGCTCATACCATTACTTACTAACTTCAGCCCCAGTGTCAGTCCTTATCCTCCCTTGTGTATATATTTTCTAACTTCAGCCTTTAATGATTTGCCAGTAATTTGTCAGAAAGCCACAACTTTATAACGGACCAAGTCTATAAGGCAAAATTCTGTATAGATGAGAGGTATGCTGCACCACACGTCATTCTGGTGAGTAAAAGTAACTTACTTTACTGTGGAATTCTACGGACTAAAATGAGATTAAATATAGTTCCATATGAGTAAAGGATCCTCTAATATAGCTGTGCAAAGCATTACTTTGATTTTGTTTTGTTGATTACATCTGAGTTTTAGCATAGGGGAAAAAACGCACAGCAGTAATAGTTATTCCTAATAAACTCATTATCTGCACCTTTGCTCTTCCTCGTTAAAGCTACTTAAACTAGTGTAAGATATCAGAAAATGGGTACAGGGTGCAATACCAGAAATATTCCTGCTCTTCAAGTGGACTAACGCAATAAAATCATTTATTAATATGTTCAAATGATATTGATAGTCATTATTGCTGTCTTGATAACAAAATTGTTCGTAAACTATATCAATCAACACTTTGACAATTTTAGCTTTCAACTGTTATAGTACTATAAAAAGAATTCCAGCATTTCACAGCAGAATATCTACAAACAAGGGAAGAAATCATCCAGAAAAGAAATGCTGACTAAGTTATTCAACATCCACAGATCTGCTGAGATTGGAAGCCACAGGGCACGGTCACTCAACACAATGCAGCCCCTGTTCTCAACAACATCCCCAAACAAATGCCACATTGACCGTTATGAGAAAACACTTCCAAATGGTGAAGAAGGCAATCACCAATGAACTAGGAAGTCAAACATAAACGACTAACTCCCCAGCATCGATCACTAAAGAGAATACAGTAAGCAAGTCAGCGACTGTCCCCCAACGAAAGAAGGAAGGAAGGAAATGCAACAAGAAACCTTCAGCATTTGCTAAGCAGGTGGTGTCCATGTGTCAGTGGATTCCAGCATTGTCTGAATTCTTTGCATTTCAAACATAATATAGCCCTTAAATACTGCTTTCAGGCAAGAGATTCAATAAGCTGTACACATGTACTGCACACAAACATAAACACAAAAGTATATCTTCAACCTTGTATCCGGCCACCTAGCAAACCAATTAGAAAGTTGCCAGAACAACACATCCCATGCTGGCATGATTCTTCAGAAGCACCAGACGTCTGATACCAAAATCCCTGCAATTGCTAACTTAACTACAAACAACCGGTGTCACCCATGCAAGGGTCCCAAGAATTCCCTCCCAATTCATCTGCGAAAGAACCCTGTACGGCTTTCTCCATCCCAACAAAGGGGGCCAAAATATGAGGCAAACATGGAAACATTTGTGACGACAAAAATTTTTATCCTTTTCATGAGCAATTTTTTCTGGGTATAATATGCAGATTCATGCACATATATTAGAAATTAATTTGACATTCCATACTTCTTTTCTTCATTCAGGAGCTTTATTAGACATCAGTTACCAGTTCATGCATAGAAAAACACATGCAAAATCGACAGCTATAACTACATAGGAAAGCAATTCATTTCCTTACTGAAGTTCATTTCTGTCTATGTTTAATTAAATTCAACTTCAGTTTTAAATGATGTGCCTATAACATTGCGCATTCAGAAGAAAAGCAAGTTAAGTGCTTATAGCAATGCACATTCACAAGAAAAGCAAGTTAATAACAGGTATTAAATTACACTTGTCATAAAATTATGATCATATTAGAATAATTAAAATATATTTAAAAGTAAGCATTACTGGAAACTAAAATATGTGTTACAGCAAATGGGTCTACATGGACGTCTTGTACCCCATCAGTGTGGGAGATCCTCAAAGCCATTGATTTAGAGAGTTCTAATGATGTGAAACAAATGACCGCAATGTGTACCACTTATTAACAACTTGCTGACATCATCAATTAATAAGCTCACACCATGGTAGATGTGCTACTTTGTACTTACAAAAAGTTATTTTGGTGAATTAATGATTCGGTTTTATTCATGCATATTACTTATAGAAATCCTTAAAAGTGAATTTAACAAAAGTAAAGTGCCAACAACAATGTACTCACAGAGTAAAGGTAGTGAGGACCAGTGCCACACTGCACATGTGCAGTAGCAACCATACTCAAACTCACCAGGAGCCCGTGAAAAGCCACTCAAGCTGTCGACCAAGTGCAACCCGTCATCCCCCACATGACACAAGCCGTAACCGAGAGGACACCATGTTGTCCGACTCAACCATCGAACCAACCAAACCAGGCACCAAACCCCAGTGCACCCATGCCTCCAAGCAGCATCCACAATGCCAAGCACTCAGCCTATACCTTATTGTGTTTATTTATTTATTTTTTTTACAAAATGTCCCACAGCTGCCACTGGGCTCCATCGTGCATGCACCGAGAGCAAACGTGCGTCCCAGCCCACAAAACTCGCTATCACCAGGCACAGCAATCCTGGTAGATGAAATCTCTGCTATTCACCATGAAAGGCCACCCTGGAACTAAGCCCTCTCCATTCAGATCAGTAGATCAACCCCTCCTAAACCACCAGGAGAACCGGACCATTAAAACCTTTTCTACTGACCGCAACTCTCCTGAATACTGATGGTATGCAACCAAATTACTACATCGACGACCAAACTAAAACATTAGTCAGAGGAAGACATCCTAAACCACCATGGAGAACAAACTCCCCCAAAGTTAAATTGCATACCTCGTGCTTAAGAAACATAATGGCCACTCCACCCCAATAACCCATCCAAAACCATCCAAACCAACCACCCATCTTCCTAATCAACAAGCCAACTCCTCTAATGAATCCCAGAGGGGGGAAAAACAAAACAAAACATATTACCCAGCTCATCTCTGTGTTTAACCCAAGATCTACCTGTCCATTACCTACCTGACCACCACTACCTACTGGTCGTCACGGACGAAAACCTGCACTGTTACAAGTTCACACCAAAATGTGATTACTTGCCCAGCTACACTTGTCTAAACCCTTGAAGCTCTTCCCCACCCTTACCTCATTTCCTCCCAATCATTCCTCCCTCCATTTAACCCTTTCAACTCTCCAGCCCACCTAACTCCCACTAATACTAATCTAACCTCTCTTGAAGATGTCCCTGGACAACTTAGTTTGTTGCCAAACCTCATTTATATGGATTGTCATACAAACTGTACAGCATTTTTATTGACCTAATCTGAATAATTTATACCCTGTGAAAATCTTTGCGAAGTTGGTATACCTAAGTGCATAAACTAGTCCAGACATGAGCTCATTAGCTATATTTTAGCAAAAGATAATGACATTTTATTTTCTGCACCTTCTGTGTATTTTAGCATTTTACCAGCCATGGAAAGTCATCTATCCAGTTGTCTCACATTGCTTAGTACAAAGTGTTGTAGCCAACGCTCTTTTAAAAAATAATTTCATTCTTATCAATTGATTAAGGATCTATGGATTTTAAAATATGCAGATGATTGCAAATGAGCATGCATAGTAAATATTTGTCACCATCCAAACTACGAATCATTTGAATATAGCAGTAGAAAGAGAAAATATAATGTTAAGGTTAATATTTCAAAATGCAAATTAATTCATCTTTGAAGAAACATTTAGAACAGTAATTGTAATATATGAGTTAATCAAGTGTAACTAAAGAAAAAAGATCTTACAGACGTAATCACAAATTACTTCAAATTCAAGTGCATCAGCAAGCAGTTGACAAATGTTTCAGAACCGTGCATAATATTTTGGAATTTGTCAATGTCAGGAAGTAGCAACATGATATTATAATATTGCATCAGGTTTTCTTAGTTGAGTGCAAATTAATATAAGTTGCCTAGTAAAGAGTTCTATCATTTCTTGCATTTTCAATGCAGCATTAATGGAGAGCAAATGAACTGTAATGGCTGAAAATGTACTAAAGGAGATTTGTAAATACCTGCAAATGATGGAAAGTCTACAAACATAGGCATGTGTTAAGACAGGGTGTCCTCATAGTCTTGTCCTGAGTCCCCAACATGGCTTACAGTAAAGAGACTATACTATGTCCATATCATGCTTTCCGGAAGAAATAAAACCTTCTGCTTGGGCTGAAAATGTAACTACTAAATCACCTGTTTGGAGTTTACCTGAACCTGTACATCCATGTTTTTGGGTTAATTGTTTTGCTCCAGCAGCATTACTAAACCATCACTACATTATTAAATGCAAACTGTTGTAGCCCTCTCCCATCGCATGCATTGCACCACTGTCCCATGGTACTGTTCTGTCTTTCACATGAAGTACTGTGTGCTTACTTCTGCTCTTCTAGACCTGGTATGGAATGGTTTTGTTTGTGTTCTCTATGGACAGGTGATCTTTAAGATCCTCATGTAATTTAAATCATTCTCTGTACCTGATGTCTGGAAGTTTTCATCCTGAGCCTTTTGAAAAAGAAATCAAGTTTTATCCTCACAGTTTATACAAATGTTCATATTTCTAGAATCATAGGCATTGCTAAAGAAGTGTAAATGGCATGCATTTCAGCACAAAATATTTTTTGCAGAGGTCACAATCATTAAAGTATAGGTCTTAAATAGGGTTTTATGCCACAATAACATATTAACTATTAATTTCTGTCAATATCTTGTAGACAACATACAATATCTCAGTGAACACTAAAGCTATACATACACTATCAGCAACATTTTTCATCCATCTGTAAGCTTTCATATGAAGCTAAGCAGCTCTGCCTCTATTGTTTGGTTGTTGACAATTTTGGAGAAATCTGAAAATATGACAATATAAATACATAATAGACAAACAACATTTACAAGCTTTTTAGTTGCATTAGACGGGCAGACATCAAGTATCAAAACAGTTGTGTTGCTCATCATAGATGTTTAATGATGAAATATTTCAACACCTTGTATGTAGCATGTTTTCTGAATTATTAGTGTATCGACATGCAATGCTACACATTTAGAAGTGTCACTAGGATGATCCTAGGGAAACATCTAGAGGGATCACTAATCTTTTACTATGTCTTTGAAGGTCTGTCTGTACATTTTAATAATGTTCTTCTGGAATCTAGACTACAGCTGCCCTTTAATGGTTGCTGCTTGGGTAAATGCAATTCTGCACAGCTCACACTTTGTCATTATTTTCTATTTTATCTTATATTTGTAGTAAATGTATTTAGTACAGCACTATTAATTATCATCACTTATTTTTGTTATCAGTATATTTTGTACATCATATGAAATCATTACTATGTTTGTTTTCACTTTCCTATACATATAGCATGCTGTACCATTGTATTAACAATGTGTCCCCTTTCCATACAGGGCTTTCTCTCAGATAATTATCTTTGACAATAACTTTAACAATCACCTACTTCCCTCTTGCCTTTAGTCTAGTGCTCTCTAAAATACTGCCTTCTGTTGCTTTTCTTTTGTCCAAGTTTCTTCTAATACTAATAATGACAATTCCCCATTCATTTGTGCTATATCCTTTTAACCTGTTTACGCTCCGTTATTATTCTTAACATTTTTCTGTGTTGAATTTTAACTGCCTTTCATTTTGTAATAGAGTTGTATTTGATGCTAAAGTAATGCAGAGAGCAATGACACTCATACTGCAATGGTCTATACATCTGCCAGAAAATTTGACCTTGCCAGGTTCCACGACCTTTGTGCAGTGAAGAGATTTAGGCAAAAAAATGCAGACTTTAGAAATTTGGAATTGTGCATGTCCTGTGAGGCAATAAAGAAGATGCCAGTTCATGCTGAAAAAAATGTAAACTTTAGCATGAGTCAGTCCCTCTTCACCTGGTTTGGTTGATATCTCACCATAAATTTTCTGACTGGCTAGGAGAGAAATTATGGTTTCAAGCCCCATGAGGCCCCATGAGGAGCTCAGTGTCTCTCCAGTAAGTGTTTTTCAACTGTAAATGCCTATTTATGTTGAATTGTGTTAGACATTTTACAACTGTATATGTTTATGTTGAATTGTGTTAGACATCTAATATGATTTATGCTTTATTATTGGAAGTTACTATGCCATGCTAGCATTTTGTCTGCACCAAGTTGTTTTTAGTATAATAGTATGGTCTATTTGCATAGCTGCACCTTGTTCACTAATGTTATTCATGTAAATGTGTTGTGTGTAGACAGCTCATACTGGTGTCTAATTATTTCTATATGATTGTGCTGTTACTTGTGGATAGAATCACATTAGAGACCCAGGACAGAGTGCTGCTCGCTATATTTTTATCTGTGACTGCATAACTGTCTGATGCAGTTTCTTCTAACAGATGTTTTTCCAATTGGCTCAGTATCTGCATATACTAGTATTTACAGTAGTTATTTGCTCAGTTTGTTTTTTGTAATCTTTATAATATATCTTTACCATCTCAAAAGTGCTTACTCCTCTCTGTACTCTTCTTTTCTAGACCTAACACCACTCTTAAGTATTCAACTGCGGTACCACCTTTAACATTCTTATAAGAAAAGTCCAGTCTGGGTCTGAACTGTCTGCAAACAACTAAACTTAACTTTGAGTATGTGTCTACCTGTTTGAGCCAATATTTATTTTCCCCTGGAGAGCACTCTGCTTTGGCTTGTAAGTAGCCCACCCCCCCACACACTCATCTTCCACTTTCTCTCTTATTCCCTTCTGTTAGCAAATAGTATCCATAACTGATCAATACTGTGTGTTTGTTAATTTAAACTGAGACCACAGTAGCCTACTGATACAAGGTTATCCTGTTTTCCCACCTGAGAAATGGTTAAGAAATGACTTACAGTTTCAGAGCAGTCCTTGGTCAATTGTGATTATTTCTTAAACACAAACTTGTCTTTGCTTTGGCTCATTAGCAGCAGTACAAAGAACTGCCTGCTCACACCCTTGTTCTCCCCTCCCCCTTCCCTGTTTATTACCTTAAGACAATCCCAAAGTTAATAAATATTATCTATGGCAGGCACCATTTTTAAAACTACAGCCACTCTTGTCACTATCATATGTTCATTTATCAGTTAACTCTGTTACCTGATTGTTTCCAGCCCCCTCATAAGAGCAACTAACAGGGTCTCTACCCGCTTCACTCCCCACCCTGCCCCCTATTCTCTCCTGCCCCAGTGGTCCTACCTTTATTACACTCACAAACCCCTCCCATCTTTCCAATAGCCAACCACAGCCCTAACCCAACAATACCTCCTCCATCTTCCCACTACTATCGCACCTCCTCAACTAACATGTACAAGCATACCTTTCCTATGCTCACTGCATGCACTCTCCTTGCATATCTTACATCCTACCAAAGCTCCATCATTCCCCCACTCAACCACTACCACTGTACTACTACTCACACCACCACTCATGTCTCACCCTCACTCAGCTCCCCTCCCACCAACTCAAGAACCATCCCTATGCATCCCCCACATTTTCTACCAACTATATTACTCAAACATAAAGCATCCCTACAACTTAACATAGTAACCCTCCCACCATACCTATTACCCACAGAGCACAATCATAAAGTTTCCCTTATAAACAAACACATTCAAAAACTGAGAAAACTAATAACCTCATGCGTATCAAAACTAGCCCTAAGTGGAGACATCCACCCCAACCCTGGCCCTACCATCTCTAACCCCAGTCCTTATAATAATCAGACTAGAAACTACAACTTCTCCCATATTACAGCCAATAGAAAGCCAAGTGACTTCTTTCTACTAAGCCTAAATATTAGAAGTATATCCAACAAAGTCCATGAACTCCATGCCACCATAGACTTGTACTCCCCAGATATAGTCATCCTGACAGAAATCTGGCTAAAACCTCACATTAACAGTGAGCAAATACTCCCTACAGGTTACGGCATACTAAGAGTAGACCGGCTAAACAAGAAAGGAGGCGGTGTAGCTATAATATTTAAACAGCATCTAAACATCCAGATCTTAAAATCATCAGGTCCCCAAATAGGCAATGAAGAAATAATATATACCAACCTCAAAATAAACCAAAACAAAACCATCAACATAATTGGATGCTACTTCCCACCTGGCCAAAACATCCCTCCACTAGAAAACCTCCTCAAGCTGGTCTTTTAGGTGATTTCAATATTGACTGGCAATCCTGTTCTGGCAACCATCCAACCCATCATGTAAACCTTCATGGCTTCACCCAACTAGTCCAGTCGCCAACCAGGATAAATAAAAACTCCAGCAAGCACACTACCCTGGAATGGATACTAGTCAGTAAGAGCCCCCAGTCATATATAACAGGCTGCTTATCAGATAGCCTCAGTGATCACTCCCCAACATTCCTACTCAAAAAATACCTATACCAGGCTAAACCTCTCATCTACTGTCAAATACGTAAAAAACTAAACTTTAACCCACTCACATTCATCTCATCCCTCAAAGACTGTAACTGGCATCCTGTAAAGTACCTCAGTCTTGATGACACAGTTGAATTTTTTAATACTACCTTCCTGAGCATCCTTAATTACTGTGCCCCCATAAGACTTTCCAGAACCAAAGCACAACCCTCCCCATGGCTACAGAAAATCACTAAGTCAGAAATGAAAAACAGGGATAAAGCCTGGGAACACTGGCGCAAAACCAAAACCCCCTCAACTAGACAGAAATTCCTAGAATTACGCAATAGAGTCAAAAAGCTAATAAAACAGGACAAATTCCAATACTAC